>NW_008358642.1:1477642-1538193 GCF_000622305.1 Nannospalax galili | reverse complement strand
TCTATCTATCATCTATCTATCTATCATCTATCTATCTATCTATCTATCATCTATCTATTATCTATCATCTATCTATCTATCTATCTATCTATCATCTATCTATCTATCATCTATCATCTGTCATCTATCTCTAGCACCTGCCCTCTATCGATCATCTATCTTACAACCTGCCATCTATCTTTCAAGTCTCTGTCTTGTCTGTTATTACCTAGCTCCCCACCTATTAATCCTAATAATTTTTTATGATTTTTGTCTCATGAACATTCTTGTCTCATGATTTCTTTGTAAATTTAGATACATTCTCAGGCATTATTTCTGGATAATAATTTTACTGAATTCTATATATTATCATAATCCAGAGTTTATCTAACTTTTTATATATTGGATTATTATATTTTCCTTTCACATTTAAATCACCTTCATTTTCTTTCTGTGATACTGTCTTAGTTTTTTACATGTTGCTATTTTACAAAACCCTGACATATGCAACATAGGGGAAAAGAGGTTTCCTTTGGCTTACAGCTCCAGAGAGATACAGTCCATCATGTTGGGGAAAACATGGCAACAGGCAGGGAAGGCACGATATCATGACCTCCTGACTGATCATATTGCATCCACACTCAGGAAGCAGAAATTGAACAGAAAATAGATCTGGGCTATAAAGTTCAAGGCCTTCCCCCAGTGACCCACTTCTGCCAGCAAATCCCACCTCCTAAAGTTTCCACCACCTTCCCATATAGCTCCAGCAGCTGGGGAACCAAGTGTTCAAACACATGCTCCTATGGGGGCATTTCACATTCAAACCACAACAGATATATTCCTGATATTTTCCTCAGATTTGTTTTCCAGTTCATCAGTTGTGCTTTGTTGTGAATTGACTGCTCTCTAATCTTCTAATTGATTTAATTTAGTTTTTCCAATTTCGAACTTTTGATTGTTCTTTTTCAAACAAGCCTAGCATTTTTTCTATTGTCTTGTTTCTGTTTAAAAGTCAATTCTTCTCTCAATAATTTTATACATATTGGTTTATAAAGAATATATTAGATTCTTCTGTTACAGAAAGTCCATAGTGTTCTAACCTTTTTTGTCAATGTTCATGGTGGACTACATAAAAGTAACTTTAAACCAATTTCTTTTTTAAGAATATTTTATTATTTTTATTTTATGTGTATAAGTGTTATGCCTGCATATAAGTAAGTGCACCTGTGTCATACAATGCCCGCAGAAGAGAGAAGAGGCTGTCGGATCTCCTGGAACTGGAGTTATGGACAGTTGTTAGCTGCCATGTGGGTGCTGGGATTTGAACCTGGATCTTCTGCAAGAACAGTTAGTGTTCTTAACTGCTGAGCCATCTCTCCAGCCCCTAAACCAATTTGTTGTATATATATATTTCTTGCAATGGTTCTTATATGGATATAGGGAGCTTAGGCAGAGGAGCTGGTCCTCCAACAGTATTTTAGTTTTATTCCTGTCAGATGCCCAACAATTTTTCACTACACAGGATCATTTTGTTGTTGTTTTACAAATTTGTTGGCTTGGATGCTCCTAGACAAAACATGTAGAAGATTTCTGAATTAAAAAAAAATCAAGCTAGGTATATTGGCATATACCTGTATTCCCATCAGTGAGTAGGCAGAAGTAGGAGGACCACTAAAAGTTTGAGGACAGCCTGGACTGCATAATGAATTTCAAGTCAACCAGGGCTACCTATCCCAATGTCAAGAAAAGTCCTTAGCTCAAAAGACAAAACACAAAACCAACACCCATCCAAGGTGTTGATCTACAGTTTTAAAATGTCAAATGGTATCTACTGTATTTTATTGTAATGGCTGTCTCATGGCAGAAGCTGAGTTTCTGTTGCCCTGTTAAATTGGTGAATGCATTCTTTCTTCTAATCAGCTTTTCACAGATAGTGAAACATTGAGGACCTAGATTTATGCAGGGATTTTGTTTCTAACTTTTCTACTGTGTGGACTAACACCTGACTTCTTGTCCCTTATGATATCTAAGCCTACATCATCAGTAATGAAAGCTGTCTCCAATAATCACCAGAGCCAGCACAGCTTCCTGTCAAGATTCACACCATGCTTTAGTTTCATCTCCTTCTTGTTTAGAACTCATTTTTGGCTTCACACCATAAATTTAGGTAAATTTTATCTAGTACTTGAGAAGTTTGCATCTGGATGACTTTCATTTTGTTTTATTCCACCACCTTGACAGCATCTGTCATATAGCTATTAACAGCTGCTTCCTCTAACAGCCAGATGAAGCTTTAAAATTACCTTTTCTTAGGCCAAAGACAATTTTTAGCCTTGGCTTCTCTCTCAAGTAAGAATAGTTGTAACTATACTTTGTTAAGCCCTCAGTATCTATTCAATGCTTCAATTATGTTATTTTACTTAACAATCACAAAAAGAAATCATGAATGTTTGAGTGTATGTACATTTTATAAGTGAAGACACTGAGACTAACAGAGTTGGATTACCTGCCCAAGGTCTCATGGCAGGAAAATGGCACTACCAAGATGTCAGTAAAAGTCTATTTGGTGAGAGACCCTTCACTTTTAAACACTTAATCTGCCACAAAGACAGTCAGTTTCCAGACACACTATTTAATGTGTATTACATGACATTCATTTTTTAAATTAAAAATTATATATTACATTTATTTTACGTGTACGAGTGTATTGCCTGCATGTAGGTGCACCAATGATGTGCAATGCCTGTGCAGTCAGAAGAGGACATCAGGTCCTCTGGAGCTGAAGTTACAGATAATTGTTAGCCATCATATGGGTGCTTGGAATGAACTATTGAAACTGGGTCCTCTGAAAGAGCAGCTAGTGCTCTTAACATCTGAGCCATCTCTCCAGCCTCCTGACATTCTTATTTTTAAAACTTCTTAGGCATTCTGTAATTTTGACTTTACAAACACGTATGTACACATATTATTTAAATAATATCTTCCCATTAATATTTGGCTTTAGTCTATATTTCATGATTAAAAATTTTTTAGGCAGGGTCTCACTATGTAGCCCTGGCTTGCCTGGAATTCACTATATAGACCAGGAGGCCTTAAACTTGCAGAGATCTGCCTGCCTCTTTTTCCTGAGTGCTGGAATTAAAGGTAAGGGCCACCACGCCTAGGTATTTTATAATTTAAGAAAATTTTCTCTGTAACAGTTTTTTCTAGTCAGACAGTAAATGAATCAATGCATATCTGCTACTAATGATGACTTACTGAGTGCTTCATAAATACATTCTTTCATTTCTTTACATGACAGACAATTGTAGCAGTGATTTACTGACTCAGTTGTCTACAGGATAAAGCCTATGAATTTAGCCTGTTACTTAAACACTTGATGAACCAATCCTATCCCATCACTACACACCCTCCTAAATATCAGTTTGTGCTTTTTGAAGTCACGAGGAAGAACATGTCTCTCACCATGGCACCCTTGATTCTAATTCAGTGAATAGGTGGGTTGGGACTAGTTTCTGAGATAGACTCCAGAAAGTAAGGATTTAGAGTGGAAGAAAGGAAGAAATGAGTATTAAACACAAACGAACATGTCTAGAAGACCATTTGGCTCTGTTGAATGTGGAGTAGAGCTTTTGACTCTGTCTCCTCAGCTGTTGTGGGTCTCTGGACAGTGGGAGCTGAAGACATAATGTCATGCTAGGCCACTGCTCACTCTGTAGTAGCTGCCTTTCAGAATTATTTTAAATGACATTTTGTGTCCATGTATTTCCACAATGCAGTACTTAACATAACCTTTTTACATTATATATCTTAGCTATTAGAGTACTTTACTGACTCTTTCTTCTTAAGTTTTGTTCTCTTCCCTGGACTACAAGTTTTTTTCAGAGCAGAGACACCTACTTGGCCATTATAATGAATGGCATTTGATGCTAAATGCATACTTGAGGAATAAATGAATAGATATTTGCTAATTATCTCTCTAATTCAATACGATCTTACAATACCAATCCAGATAAGGAATAAGCCAGACAGCTAAGGTAGAATAGGCAGCAATAAATCAGAGCATTCCTTAAGGACGAGGCCCAAAGGAAAAGTACTGTGGATGCATAAGCCTTCATGAAATGTGCTTGTTTCACATTATTTAGTTTGGGAAGGAACTTGAGTAAGCCCAGTTATTTCTGTTTTTATTATATTTGTGTGTTCTATGTACGCTGAATCTGTGTTCATTTTTCACAAGGTGAAAGAGCTATTTGGAATTGTACAGGGTGTTCTACCATTGCTATGAAAGGAATGCATGTTGTAACTTCCATTACCATTCATCAAAATTTATACGGACTTCACTTAATGTAAACAAAATGCTTGATTCACACTTCTTCCAAACCTTGTTTATCAGTAATAGTTTCTGCATTTAAATGACACAAATGTACATGCTTTAAAACTATATTAGTTGTTTGAAAATGTCAGGAAAGGACCAGTTTATGTCATCTACCACCTGCTAATGTCTATAAAACTATTCCTGCCTGAGATACTGAATTGTTTTCCATTATATTAACATTGCATGAATAAAAATCCAAGTCTTTTAAATCATGAGTTTCCTAAGGTGTTGATTGGCCTGAAGCAGGATAAATCCAGACAAATATTTATGGTGCCAAGAGTTGTGTACATAAATATTCTTCGCTTGAAAATGTTTCCAGTGTACTGTTAAACTGCCACAGTGACATAATTTAACAGGGAACACAGTGAGCAGAGAGCCAGGGGTCACTGAATTTGAATTATTTCTCCATTCTCACTTTAATGCATGATCCTGAACCATCTGCACCCTTCCAATGTCAAATTCCCACTTTGTGAAATGGGGAGGGAGGGGGGGAATCAACCCCAGACTTGTTAGGAAAAAGAGGTAGATCCATGGTTTTAGGAACTTTGTAAATACAAATTACTAAGATGTAAAAGTCCACAATTCCCATAACAAAATACCACAAACTGGGTAGCATTTAAGCATGAACGATTCCTCATAGTCTGGTGGCTGAGAAGGTAAAGATCAAGGGATGGGCAGATGAGAGAGGTCCTCCTTTCTGAGATTCAGATACTGCCTTCTTACCAAGTCCTTGCAAGATGGAAGGAGTGAGGGAGTCTATCACTCCTCTCTCAGTCTCTCAGTCTTTATGTCTTGGTCACCTTCCAAAAGCCCCATGACCCAACATATCACATTTGTGTTACAGGTACTCTTCTTCTAACCGTGGGGACACATAGACAAATGTCCACCCTTTCCTTTTAGAACACCAATGACAAACCACAGTATGACTCCACCAAAGTCCAACTGGGGGAACCAGTGAGTTTAGGGCTTACTTACAGAGCATGGGTGGGAGGATACTTACAGGAACATGGATGGCCCCAAGCAGCCACACTATCAGAAAGTCTCACCCCTACATGGATGATGACTTCACCAAAGATGGATCCCTCCTTCAGGTTACCTTCTACAGTCTATGTGCTCTAGCATCTCCTAGGACCATGAGGCCATGTGTAGTTAGCGCATCATTATACAGGTAGATGGAAGTTTAAGAGTGAACGATTAAGTTCCAATGAGATTTCAACAACCCTCCCCACACTCCTCTTTCTGTGAAGGACCATCCTATCAATAATCAATAAGCCCAATCTTGAGGGTCTCTTGAAAGTATTTACAACTGCTCTGATTCAGATGATGGGGGTTATGCTCAGAGGATATTTTACAACACTTGATTGAGGGAAATATATGCAAGTGCAAAGTGAACACAAACATTCCAACAAGGATATTTCTATTTACGATTACTCTTCACCACAGCGAATTTTCAGATTAAATTCTAATAATGCTCTTGACCATTCCTTGACTGGTTGTGGTTACTCATATGAGAGGGAAAATGCTATATAATTTAATTTTCTCTTTGTAATGCTTCCTTACAGAGAGTGTTATTATTTCTATATGAAGATTAGAGTATGCAGCAAGCTCAGGGTTTCCCATGTTGAAGATGGAAAAGCCAGGATTCAAACCCACTAGATTCTGAAGCTGAAGTATGACTTTATCCTCTATGCCACATTGTCTCCATGTTTTCTAAGCTCAGTGAATCTTTAGTTAGCGGAAGCTCACAAGCTGTCAGGCTGTGTCAGTGAGAATGCCCTGGTGTGTTTGAGGAGAGAACCTAGCTATTTCAGTGATTGCTTCTGTAGTGATATTAATGTGCTTGTCATCTTCTGCATCACCTTTTCCTCTTGAATCACTAGGATAATTGCAGCCACTGCTCTGTTGAATGCCCTGACCTCCCTAATCTCAAAAACCCAATCTTCCTAATGAATTATATTTGAGGGGTTATGAAAGAGAATTATGACTCAAAGGAAGAGCCAGTTGCATTTGAATCTTTAGAAATTCAACTTCCCTTATTGCTTAAATGAGGGATTTGTATCAGTCTTTTGGTTTTTGCCACCATTCTAGTTGAACCTAAGCATAGTGAATAGACATTTTTCATCTCATAAGACTCTGGTTGCCTAATTTAGTGTTCATACTTTTTAGATATGCCATACACAAAAAAATACTTGTAAAATGTTAGGTTACATCAATTTTTGAAATTTTAATACTTGGTCAGATTTCACACTATATACCATTGCTTATTAAAATCAACAATATATTAATTTTTACAAAAGAAATTCATTTAAGTTAATTAAGTGCAATGCCTTTGCTTGTTGATTCATTTCTGTCTGTTACACAGAAAACACGAGGTGGCAGGACCAAGCAACATCGGTAGATCCACTTAGAGTCATCATTTAATTCTTCCAGCTGAAGCTGTTCAGCTGTGTCATCATGTGAAGACTGTGACATTCACAGATTTCCTAAAGTGACTACCGGTAACGCTTTAGGTAAACATGGGACATGCTGGAGTTGCATGAACTTTACCCGGAGAGATGCAAATAAACATCTATTCACCGTGGGTAGGATACCAACAACTGACCAAAGTATGATTCCACCAAAGTCTAACTTTGTGAACTAATGAGTTTACTGGACTTAATTACAGAGCATGAGTTAGGGGTTACTTACACAAGTATGAGTGACCCCCAAATAGCCACACCACCCAAATGTCTCACCACAGCATGGATGATGACTGCCCCATGGCTGCATAGATGGATCCCCCTCTTCAGTAAACCTCCCTGACATTTTATACTCAAGCATGTCCCAGGATCTGGGCAAAATTGCTTATAGCTGGGGAAAGACACAGCAAGGAGTGGCTGGGATCCCAGGTGAGGGTCTAAAGACCCTCTCTACTCCTTCCTTCGATGAGGGATTG
This sequence comes from Nannospalax galili, assembly GCF_000622305.1. Taxonomy (NCBI): domain Eukaryota; kingdom Metazoa; phylum Chordata; class Mammalia; order Rodentia; family Spalacidae; genus Nannospalax; species Nannospalax galili. The sequence goes on along the minus strand of NW_008358642.1, from coordinate 1,530,904 downwards.
TAACAGGCTTAATATTGAGAGGCGGTCATAAGTACTCACAGCTGCTTCTGATGAAGATGGTAATGGGTCGGAGGACAGTTTTCTTCAATACTTGGTTGGTGATATGAACATAGCTTTAAAGAGTACAATTGTTTCACCCACAAAAGGACTTATTTCCAACTTGAATATGTTTTTACATTACTTTCTTAGGGTAATTGTACAGTGTTACGAGTGCTTCTAATTTAACAGAATTTACTGTAAACATGATTTCATATGAGCATCTGCATGGTAGTATACAGTTTTAATCCCAGCACTCAGAAGGCAGAGGTAGGTGGATGTCTGTGAAATGAAGGCCAGCTTGTTCACATAGTGGGTTCCAGGCCACCCATGAGACCCTACATAGTGAGACCCTGTCTCAAAAACAAAACAAGTAAGTAAAGTAAAATGACTTCATGCGGACAGATGAAGAACTGAAAAGTTCTGTAGAATCAGCTTATGTGTAGCCAGGATAGTCCAATACAAGCAGCAGGTATGGTTTTTAACACCTCCAAGTTCCTGCTACTAGTGCTATTTGGTCATAAATGTGCCTTTAGTAGACAAGATAATAGTTCTTTAAAGATGTACATGCAGTAATCCTTGAAAACTGTGACTGTGTTAGATTGCACAGCGAAAGGAAATTTTGGATATGATTAGGGCTATATAGGCCTTGAGATGGGGACAGATTATCCATTATTATCTTTCTCATTACAATTTAATCACATGAATTCTTAAAAATATAGGACATTTTCTGGCTGCAATCAGACAGATGTGATGTGTGAGTTCAATCCATTATTCGTAGCTTTGAAGGTAGATTAAAGATGCCATCAACCAAGGAATGCAGGTGGCCTCTAAAAGCTGGATAAGGCAAAAAACAGTTTTTTTCCCCCTAGAGCCTAAAGAAGGAATGTAGTTACTTTGGTTTGAGCTTGGTAAAACCTGTATTGAATTAATGATCTATAGAACTGTGGGACAATAAACTTGAATTGTTTAAGCAACCACATTTATGGTGATTTGCTCCTGTAATAACAGAATATGAATACAGTGTCTTTGGGCGTGATCCTCCTTATTATAGCAATAAGATTCAGTAAGAACTGTCCTTGAAAGAGTACTTAGCATGTGTTGGACATTGTGCTAAGCAGTGTGTGTGCACGTGCAAGTGTGTATGTGTGTGCATGTGTTTGTGTGCATGTGTGTATGTGTAATCATCTTACATTAACCACGCAAAAAACTATATTGTAGATTCATTTTCATAGATGTGGAAAAGTAAATCTTGAAAAGTTTGATTAACATAGAAATCACAATCTAGTAATTGGTATAAAGGTTATTTAAAACCATATGAATATGGAGATAAAATCATAATGGATCCTTGTGTACATCCATGCATACCCACAATATTATGGTATTTTTCTCCATCAGGAAGATTAAAAACTAGTGAATCTCATTTAAAAACATATTTTATCATGCCAGATCTTGAGTACCTTAGATATCAAATCCTATTCCCCACCACCCAGCCTTATGAATTATAAGTGCTCAGTATATGGTGATTACGTGAATGAATGAGCATACTGCTGTATGAAAATAGTGGGATATAATTTATTATGACATGTGTTGTATGTGTATATGATATGTTTTATATATAGGTTTGTAAAAGACATTTTTTTCATTGCAAAATGTGTCATGGAACTCAGAATCCATCAGATTTCCTTTGCATTTATAAAATAGGAAGACATAATTATTCATTATTTTTAATGAGTGATTTGCAGGTCATTTGTGGTTTATTTTAATATTTACCATCAATAATAAAAATTTTAAGTGAAAAGTAACATACAGTGATTAAAGTGGTTAGAACATAAAGTTTTTGAGACGGGGTCTCCCTGTAGCCCCAGCTGACCTGGAACTGCCTGTGTAGACCAGGCTGTCCTAGATCTCACACAGCCTGCAGTTGCCTCCTGAATTCTGGGATTAAAGGCATGAACCACCATGACTGGCCTTGAGTATAACTTTGTTATGAATGGTATTGCTTATTAAAATAGTTTTACAAATATTACTCAGTAATATCAAGGAAGTTAAGTAACCTTTGTATTTTCAGGGAGTCTAACATTTTAAAATTGTGATTAAAATTGGAAAGATAACAACATCTAATTAAACCATAGTCTGTTCATCGTCAAATAGTCACTAATGCTGAAATGTGAACTCATCAGCAATATTCTTTGCCAAACTTTTCCCCATACTATTCCATTTATAAGTGACCACTTGTTGCCCAAAGGAAGATTGTAGATAATATTAAAGCTTCAATTTCATAAGGACATAAATTTCAACTAAATTCATAAAGAAGTCTGTTGAACAGCGAACAATTCATATAACCAAAATAACCTTTTACCATCCGTTTGCTTCCAAATGTTTTATGTTTCAATGAAAATTCCTAAGTGAAAATAACGATTGATCTTATTAACTGGAAAAATAGTCTAGCCTTTTATTACACACAGGGTATGATGTTCAATGATGAAACAATAACTGGAAATGGTTATTTTGCATTTAACAGGAATTTCAGTAGCTATGAGCAAGATATTTACCCAGGAGCTATAGTAATTTTAAAGATACTTACTTCTGACAGTAACACTCTGAATTATTGTAATTCTAGCTATGATCTGAGTTGTATTCCTGGGACCCACACAAGGAAAGAAGAGAACCAGCTTCTGCAAGCTGCCTTTTGACCTCCACGTACCTTCTGTGGCACATACACGCCACCCCTCCAACATACACACCTACACAATAATGCTAAATAAAACAAAAAATTTAAAACTATTGATATAATTATATATACACATTATATGTATTCACACAATGTAGTTACAGAATTATACTCAATTAATAGAAATGATATAATATATTGGTACTTAAGTAATAACAACTAAACTGCAAATACTTCATGTTGAAGACTAAAGGGATGGTACATGTGTTTTATACCACAACAGAACATGTATCACAGGTCTTGATTGGACCATTAAAACTTTTTATTATGACTAAGTAGCCACAGCCAAGGCAGTAGGGGTAGGTATATCAGGGGAGTGAGAATCAAGAGACATTTCATGAGAATATTCATGGTAATTTGGGGAATTAGGGCCAGATAGGAATCTGAGAACAGAATTAGATCCATGGAGTGCTGGTCCCCAGAGAATGACATCAAAATGAAACAGGGTTTGGGGCACATAGGGAAAGTTTGGGGCACAATCTGACGCTGGGGAAGATGTCTACATACTGGTGCCCAGAAGGAACACAGAGAGCAGATGAAGAGCACCAAAGCCTGTGAGACAGCAAGTGTCGTCGGAACTGGCGGCTGATTTCATTACCTTCCTCATTTGATTCCCTCCTGTATCTGAAGAACAAGTGCTTTTCTGCATTTTCAGGACAATTTCCTTCCACATGAGAGCAGGGGTCTCCTGGCTTCTACCTCTTCTGGGACATGCCACCTTCTCTCATTGCCCCTTTTACTTCTGCTTTGTCATTATGATTAATTCATGTCTCGTCAGAAAACTCTTCCCTACACCTACTTGCTGATTTTAAAAAGATATATAGCCGACTGCTTTTTCAGTACTGTGTTCCTTCATTTCCTGCTGATATCTTCATATATTGAACTCAAAATGTCATAATAGTCTCAGTAACTCTTGCTTTGCATAAGCTCTAACAGGAAGTCATGTGCGCATTAATTATAATTGACTGATGGTTTCTGGGAAAGAAAATGCCAGAGTATTTAGTTCTTAATCTTAAAATAACTCATTTTGAAATGCTATAAAACCTTAATGAATAACCATATTCATATACATTATTTAAGCTATAATTTCCTACACTAAACAGTCATTAGATTAACATATATCTTTAGATCTTTCCAGCTGTATCAAATTAGCTTTTTTGCGTTTCTTTGGTTCATGATTTTCGGCAATGCAGAAAGTATTGCTTTTCTATATTATTTTCTAAGGTTACAAATAGCAATTTGACTTTAAAATACTATTTCATGTGTTTTCCTCCTGTTAGTATTCATGCAGGAAAAATGCAGTTTTTTCCTCAAGAATTATTGAATATCAAAATATATCATAAGCTCATTTACAGATGAGAAAACAGATACAGAAATTCTGAATTATTTCAAAAGAAGTCTATATTTTCATATGCTCTCTGTTTCCTTTTTCTTCCCCATCAAACAAGTTGTAGCAGAATCATTTTAGCCTGGATTATCACTAAGAAAAAAATTCCAATAACTAAAATGATATTAATGAAAAATGACTTATCCATATTTTAAACTAGGAAAAGTGTAGTGGTTTCTAATTCTTTCTTTAAATAAATAATTTGTTGAGGATTTCATACATTCATATAAGGTGTTCTGATCAAATCCATGCCCACTCCCCTCCTCCAATTCCTCTCATATCTTCCGATCACTTTTTTCCTGAAAACTTCATGTACTCTTTCTTCTTCTTTGATTTATTAATTTTTCTAACGAGGCTTTTGGCTACTCTAACATCCCCCCCTCTGCAGAGGTAACCCTAAAATCTTTTAAGGATTGGATAAAAGCTCCCAAATATTTTCGACATTTTTGGCCTTTGGAATGGAGTAGGGTGCTAAGAGGCCCAAGGACATTGTTTTTTCTAGTTCTCTGTCTAGAACTTGTAATGCTAATTACTCTTGCCTTTGCTACTCCTTCACATCTCCTAGTCACTATTCAAGGACTTTCTTTTCCCCCTAGAGATAAGATTTATGCAATTTGGGAGTCTTTTAGATGGACCCACTGAACAGGTGCTCCAATTGCCTCACCTTGAGTCCCTGTTCAGCATGGAAGAAGCCAGAGTGGTCTGCATCAAGATTCCCTATTGGCAATTTGGGTAACCTCTTCAGAGGATGGTGTGATAAGAATAGGAGGTAGGAATTCGCTAGGCAGTTAGGGTAAAAAGACCCCAAAGAAAAGTAGCCAGTTTCTTTGCTAAAATTCATAATGTCCTTGGGCCTCTAATTCTTTTGGATGTTCACAAAGCATCCCTGATTTTATTTTCTAGTAGTCTTTCTCTGAGTGTTTTAATAGCTACATGACAGAACAATGTGGAAGAAGGGTCTTCATCAGCCCAGTAAACACATTATCTGTTTCTTCCCCTTTTCCTTTAGTGTGTAGGTTTGGCTTTCTATCTTTCTTTTCCTCATATTCACATCTCTCAGGAACTCCTTCAACACATGTCCCTCTGCTAGTTATTAATGTTTCTTCTGCAACACCTCCTTACTCTCTCCTCTTGAAAGGGAGTCCCTGCTGCTGTCATTATCTTTTCTTTAGCTTTCTTTCAGATCTTTCTTTTAGCCAGCTTCTCAATTCCCTGTTTTCAGGGAACCTACTGATGGTAACAATTTCTCTTCCTTACAGTTATTCAGACTGTTCAGAATGCAGACTGAATGATAGCAGTGATAGGAACTGTATGTTTCTAAGTTGCTGTTCGTGTGCTTTTTTAGATGTAATTTATGGGAAGGGATTCATTAACAGTCTCAGTTATTTTTTTATATGGTGGATAAGCTTGTTTTCTTTCACCAGTGAAGCAGAAAAGAACATAAGAATATTTAGAACTAGTGTGTTACCTATTTCCACAATGCTGGGACTATGTCCAGTGGAATGGATTTTTATATCTATCATATGTTCATAAATTCGGATATTTTAAAATAATAAATATAAGGCCAAATATGTTAGGAGTTGTCTTAGGCTTCCTGAAACCTGTCATTTTTGTGCAAAGTGTTCCTTGCTCAGTACACGCAATGGGATGAGAGCACGTGTGCCTGAGTTGGAAGTGCTGCCAGGGATGCAAGCTTCCAGAGGAAAGCCAACCCAGGAAGGGAGCTTGTGGCGCTGAACTGTACCACAGAACTGGTTCCACTTGAAGGGAGTCATTTACTGTTGACCAGTCTCTTAGCAGAAGGTAATCTCCAAGGAAAACAGGTCCCTAGAGAAGGGGTGTTGTTATATGCTCCCCAGGATCTTCATAGTAGCTGGAGAAATGGGCGCCTCATTCTGGTAGTGGAATGTGTTGTTTCATTTAGCTTTTGTAGTTTGCAGCCTAATAAAACGGGGAAAGGCTTGAAATTGTTACAAATTTTAGAAAAAAATTATTTATTTATTTATTTATTTATTTATTTATTTATTTATATTTTTTGTGATGAGTGTTTTGCCTACATGTGTGGAAATGCAACACTTGCATGCAATGCTTGTGGAGGCCAAAAGGAGGCATTGGATTCCCTGGGACTTGAGTTTGGAGTCATTGCTAGCTGCTATGTGGGTGCTGGGAACTGATAATAGGACCTCTGTAAGAGCAGCCACTTCTCCACACCCACAATTTCTTTCATTTCAGATCTTTTTGGTTGTCTGTTTTTTGAGGCTCAACTTCAGGACCCTTCAGCTCTCTATATATTTCAGGTGTTCAAAACTGATGCCACAGGGCAAAGCTAGTTTGCTGCTTTCTTTAAAAAAATAAATTTTTGATTTAATTTTTATTTATTTTGTATGTGTGTGTGTGTGTGTGTGTGTGTGTGTGTGTGTGTGTGTGTTCATGGATGTATTTGTGTGTGTCTACTGCAGGTAATTTCGGGAGCTACTTGTGTGAATTGCTTCTCTCCTTTCACTGTATGGGTCCCAGATATCAAATTCAGGTTGTCAGGCTTGGAAATAGGAGACTTTAGCTGCTGAGCCTTCTCACTGACCCTTTTTAAAAATAAAACATTATTGGAGTTCCTTTGTAAATATTTGGGTATATTTATTTAATGAATAAAATGACAGGCTTAACTAGTTCAGACACACACTGCATGGACCTCAACACTTAGATATTTACTATCTGAATCTTAACAGAATGTTTGCTGACCTTCATCCAGAAAGCTAGCTCAGACTTACTTATTAGAAAGTTTCTAGAAAACTTGGAAAGTGGAAGCTGCAAGGCTTCTTGAAACTGAGGCTTGGGCCAGGCATGTGGTCATGTTTGACACATTGTGTCCGTGGAAATCATAAGGCTGGTCAAGATTAAAGGAATGGCAAAACAGACTTCATTTCATGATGCAAATGGCTAAAGCAATGAATGACATTCCAGGTGTCTGCCTTGATGAGCTCCAATGATAGAACTTAGCGCTATGCCTACATTGTTCTACGATAGAGGACTGGGACATGGCTAGATGAGATACACAAATATCCACTTGTAGAAGAAAGTAGACTGAAATCTAGGTCTCTAGATAATATTTCTGATCAATATTTAAGCTCTATTATGGCAGTTTAACTGTATGGTTACCTGCTAAAAGAAACTTTTTGTTGTTTTTATTATTATTGAATGTTATTCCTTAGGACATTAACAGATTCTATTATATACCACGGAAAAATACAACCAAACTACATAAACCTGTTCCCCAACAGTTTGGATCTGTACGTAGCTGTTCTTTGTCTCATACTATTTTCATGACTAGCTGTCTTCATTGAGTAACTTCCCACTATAACTTTCAGTTCCAATTCACTGGCACATTTAGTTAAATTTTAATTTAACAAATGTTTATTTAAATACTAAGGTTGGGGCTGGGACTATAGCTTTGGCTAGCATGTGATAGGCCCTGGGTTTGGTGTTCAGAAGAGCAAGCAATTAAATTCTATTAAAAAACAACTAAAGTAAATGAAACACTGTCAAAGGAAATGAAAAGACATCAACATATAGACATGAGAAGTATGTAAACTTTTCTGGGGATATTGTCTTCATTGTCAGAGAGGTTTGTCATAAGGACAACAGCAACCACTACTGCTGCAAAGATTACCCACCACTACAGAAAATGGTCAAACTTAGTTATTCAAGAGTATTGGTTTTCCTTAGAATAGATAATCACGATAACAAAATAGAAGGCTAGTTTTCTCAAATCATAAACAATTGCTATATATTGGTATATAATAGAATCTGTTAATGTCCTAAGGAATAACATTCAATAATAACAAAAACAACAAAAACAATTGCTACATAAAACCCCAAAGAATAACTGAGTTCATAGTGCAGGATTCAGGAAAGCTGGCCTTTCCAAGTTACCCATACTCTTTAGTTTCTGTCTTTCACTGAGTCTGAAGAGTGACTGGATCTTCCTAGACTCTGAAGGGCAATGAATGAAAGCCCCTTTCCTTCATCCTTTTATTTTTGCACTTCCACATTAGTTTTTGAATTGTTAATAAAGCTTATTGAAATTTATCTGTTCAAGAGATCAATTGACTTTCCTTGTTCTCATTTTAATTGATTTATGTACATTATGCTGGAGGCTGTACTGAGGAACACAATGCTAATTTTTTCTGTGTACTTTCAATATTCTAATCACAGAGTGAAGAGAGCCCAAGATGCTAAAAGCATTAGCTTGAAAGTTTTTTTCTTCCATTCCTCACATTAAGCCTGTGATAAAAGGCCCACTTGAGGGTTGTGTTCAGTGCCTAAAGTGAATGTTTTAAATTTAACAATACAGTCAAAATCATTTTTCCCTGGTAACTACTATTGTGCTCATTTGAATGGATTCCAGTACAATTGTTTCTCCTTTTACATTATGCTTTGTGTATAAATATAAGTGAGATGGTTTAGTTCATGTATAATAAGTATCCCGCTAATACAGTAATTTACTTTGCCTGTTATTTATCTTTGTCAGGATGAATGTCTGTCTCATTCCTGCTGTTGGTTCATAGTCATTAAAATAATAATGTTAATTTTGTATTTTAAGAATTCCACATGGAGTTGCTGAAAATTGCTTAGAAGTACTTCATACCAGAAGGTTAAATCTCAAAGAATATTGGTCTTGCAACTAGCAAGCTAAATTGATACAAGCAACATTATGTTAATTAATGTCAGGACAAGCTATTGCCTCTGTTTTGTGCTCAATTTGAAATATCCCAGCAAGTGATTTGGGCTGAGCCAACCCTACACTGATTTGAACAAAAGAGGTTGAATGGACTGGAACTATTTGCTATTCTTAGAATGGCTACTTAGTTACAAATTTGACACCAGTATTAAAGATTAGATTTAAGAATCACATTTAATAATATATCAACTCTTTTTAAATAGTGTCTCCAATTTGCAAAGGCACTCTCTGTTCCTGCTTTTCCTAGATACTGGCATAAATATTACAGGGTGGAATTAGCTTGTATCAAGAGTCAGGTCCAATGCTAAATGATTTTCTGCCCCCCAGTAAACAGTAACCAAGCTATTTCTTTCAGTCTTACAAGGGCAGCAAGAGAACCAAACCAATGACAAAGGGGGTGGGCAGGAGGGTATGTGGATGAACCATGGCCAGTTCACCTTCCACATCCACCTGAGAATCCTTTGTTCTGACCCTGAAACCCCTTCCTGTGCACTGCATAAACTGCCTGCAGGGGCTCTGGGAGAAGTCCATTTGTGCTTGGAAACTGTCCTTGAGAAACTAACTGTTGAGGTCTGCTTGTGGTTTATTTTACTAATGGAAACACTCTCACTCTGAAGAAGTTGAAAGAGAAAATGAGTTTTATCATGAATGAATTCTTCTGCTTATAAAAGTTATGCTGTTATTATAGCTGTAGTTATCTAAGAATTGATCAACCATGTTGAACAGATTGAAATATAGTTTCTAGAAGTCACATGAAAAGAATATCACAGGACTTTAAATAGCTAACTTCCAAAATACTCAAAAATTTAAAACTTTTTGGGTGCCAATATGATTCCCTAAGCAGAAAATCTTGTTAGGAAACTTTGTTTTATTATTACTACAAAATTATTTAAAGTACGTATAAAATTATCTTTGAGCTATAGCCACTTAGCCATCCTGCCAGTCTTCCTGACAGTTTTTGAGAAATAGTCAAATTCTTTTTAGTTTTTGAGAAATAGTCAAATTCTTTTATAAGCTTACTATGATATAAACTACAGCAAATAATTTCTTGTTTTTATGTCTATAACATAGTTAAAATTTGTGTGAACCAGGAAAGACCTTTTAATTGAGTATTGAGAAATAATTCAGGAATGTTAAAAGCTGAAAATTTTACATAAATACATTTGTGCGAATGTGGACCCAGATTAACTTCTTTATTCATTGAGTGCTTGTGTTCATCTTTACACTCTTGGATTTCATTATCTTCGCATTTGGTTTCGGTGTATTTCAAAAGGCAACAGAAAGACACATTTTCTCAATATACTTTTCAAAAAGCATCCTTCAATCCCAGCACTCAGGAGGCAGAGGCGGGTGGATCTCTGTAAGTTCAAGACCAGCCTGGTCTATATAGTGAGTTTAAGGCCAGTTGGGGGCTACAGGGAGACCCTGTCTCAAAAAGACCGAAAAAAAAAAAAAAACAAAAAAAAGCAAGACAAGGAAAAGGGACTTAAATAGAAATCAGAATCAAAACTTGATTTCATTAATAGAATTTTACTACTATTACTTTATGATGTTCATCTTATACATAGTAAAACATAATGTAATCACTTTTTATAATAACAATGCTGCCCTACCCTAAAAGTAGCATCATTGGGAGCTGGTCTGTAATGTTAAAGGCACACATTTCTCATTGCTTCTTAAAATTTGTTTTCAGGTGACGGCTGCAGCTGTAGGATCCGCTTTGGTAGTATGATTTATGCTGGCATTTCTGTACGCACTGCTGAGGTTGGGCGGTGCTAGCACACATGAAGCCTAAACCAAGCCTGGATTTCTCTATCAGGCGTTAGATGGCAGTGTTCACCAAGACATTCAAAAACAACTTATGTCACAGTAGTTTCTCAAGGCACTCATAATTCCCCTAAGAATGTTTCATGAAATAGTTACTTATCCAGCATTTTCTGCCTCTGCGAAGAGAAAAGCAGAAACTGTGGTGCAGCTCTGCTTTTATGATCTACTGTGTCTTGTATTCATTCTTGCTTTACAGAAACTGCTTTAGGACAAGCAACTTTATTTCCAGTCTGTTATCTCTAATATTGTGCCTGCAATATTTCTTATGTAAATTTTAGCTTTTCCATTCTTCTGTATTTAAATGCATATATATATATTTATAAATTTTTAATTTAGAAGTTAGAGAATGGCCAATGTTAAGTAGCGTTTTAATGACAATTTAAATACAGGTTTATAGTCCATTGAAAAGGGAGCATAGTACTAAAATTCCTGCTGTCTTGTACTAGCCATGTCTATGAGAAATCGATCCATCTCCTCTTTGCCTAAGATCTTTCATCTATAAAATGTCAGTGATGCTGATTTCTGTCTTACAGTGTTGCTACCAAACATTAAACGAGGTGTTATTTATAAAGTGCTCAGAACAATGGCTGACAGAGGAAACATTATATATATGTTTGCTATTTATGGTGGAACAGGTAAGAAGGGGCCACATGGTGTCTATAATAACCATTCCAGAGTGTGTTTCTATTTTCCAATACACAAATTGTCAACAGTGAATGTTATAAAATGTGAGGGTTCTGGGCAGCTGTCACAGGTAGTTTGATGTTTGGTGGAGCTAGAGTGGTGCACACAACAGGGGCTGCTTTTCAACTCAAAGGTGACTTTTCCAAGCAGGAATGCTCTGGAATCAGATTCTTTCCATCCTTGCAGTTGAGCAGAGCTCAGGACATAGATTTGGCAACAATGAGAGCTGTCAGGCTCAGTGCCCTGCGAGAGGAACAGGAAGCTGAGGGCAGCACTCATTAAGAGAGAGAAGCCATTTTCTGGGGCATGAGTAATTCTTGGCTGGCATTCAGAAGAGCACTTTGGAGAAGATTTGGAAGATCGTTTACCATGGTAGACAAAGACGTGGATATTGAAATATGAACTTTTAAGATATTGCAGATAACACTTGAGGATCTATGCCCTGATGCTGGAAGGCATCTGACTCCAATGGACAGTGGGATAAGAACATTATGAGGCACTTTGAAGATGGTAAGCAGAACACTGAGATCAGAAGGGAAGACCTGTAACTCAAATCCTTGGCTTCATACATGGCTAATGATTTCTACCAAACCTGTGTAAGGAAAAAGTATATTTTCTATAATATGCATGATAATTGCCAAAAAATTAAAACTACCTTCACAGCAGGTATTTTATTTGTACTTTTATTTTTCTTCCACGATACTGTCAAAGTTTTTTTTTCTATTATGTTCTTCAGCAGAAAATTGAAAGTAATGTATAATTACAGGTGAATATTTTCTCAGATTTATTAATGCTAAGTAACTTGCATGTAAATAATTGAATTAAGAAGTTCAGTGTCGAGCATAAGTTAACTGAGAGTAAACCAAATATATATCTTATTAAGTCAATCAGTAATTCCTGATGAAGTCTTAATTTTCCAGACTCCTAAGTTAGGGAATTCCTCTTGTTCTAACAGTTCTAGACATGACAATGCCATGTATCTTTTAATTTCCCCCAGTCTAGTATGCACCTTGATATTTAAATTTGACCTTATCTGCCTCCATTACTCCTATCTATCCATGTTATCCAACAGAAGACCATGAGATTCTGATGTTAATGACTGCTAGTAGAATTCAAATACTTCATTTAAACATCCCCAAATTAATCTCTTCCAAGTTAAATACCTCCTTCATAGAGTTTTTAACCTTGTATGATAGAAATGAAAGCATCATTCTCAGCCTCCTTGGCAGCAACTTCCCCCTTATATTCCATCAAAATTTTCATCAGCTTTCAGTGACGTTGCCAGTGACATTTTTCCTGTGCTTGCATCTGACACTGAAGACATAAATAAATAAATCAATATATAAATAAATGAATAAATAAATATAAAAGTGACCCATCTGCCGCAGTGTTTGGATATGATGTCTGAGCCACTGTTTACAAGGCCCATTAGTGTTTATAGCTCTGTCACTTGCCTCTGTGGTATACCATTTCAGTTTAGACTGTATTATTTCTTCATAGAAACCAGTGTTTGATGGTGTGGATATCCCTTCAGTGAAGAATACTCCAAAGGATGTTCTAGTGTCTTCAGTTTGAAGGCCAGGTAATACATTAGCATGACACCTCAGCAAAGCCCAGTGCACTGTGATTAGTTTGTGGTGTAAGACGGTTTGTACTTTCTGAATTTCAGAGTCAAATGCTATCATAGTTTCCACTGAACAGACGGATAGCTTCATCCATTTTTTTTCTATCCTAAAATTCTGTTTTTAAAAGACAATTCCAGCTGCCACTACCAGTTCAAGCCCTCCACATCTGCAAATGCTTTGAATATGTACACACTTTGACAAATGGAAGACTGATGAAGACAGATCTTAAGCTAAACACATTACTTATAAAATTATTCTGCACATATACAGACAAATGGAAGGACTAAACTGAAGAGCATGTGCATAGCATGGTGACTGTGGTGATTAGAATGAGGAATGTCCCCCATAGGCCCAAAGTGTTTGAAACTTTGTCATCAGCTGGTGGCTCTGTTTGGGGAGGTTTTAGGAGGTATGGTCTTGCTAGAGGAAATGCATCACTGGCTCGGGCTTTGAGAGTATATAGCCTTGCCCACTTCCAATCTGTCCGTATGTCTCTCTGTCTCTGATTCTTCTGCCTGCTTGAAAATGTAAATGCTCAGTTTTCTGCTCGGGCTTTCTCCTGGCTTCTTCTGTCATGTCTCCCCCATGATGGACTCTTATCCCTCTGAAACCCTAAGCTCAATAAACTCTTCCTACTATGAATACTTTCATCCTGCTATTTTGGCACAGCAAACAAAAAACATAACTAATACAGTGACTTTTTAATTTTTAAAATTATTTTTAGTATATGAGTGTATTGCCTACCTGTATGTAAGTGCACCCTAGTCATGTGCAATGCCTGTGGAGTTCAGAAGAGCATGTCAGATCCCCTGGAGCTGGAGTTACAGACAGTTGTTAGCCCCCATGTGGGTGCAGAGAATCAAACCGAGGTCCATTGCAAGAGCAGCCAGTGCCCTTAACCACCGAGCCATCTCTCTAGTCCCCAGCTTTTGCACTTTTTGAAGATTGTTAACAGAATGGAAGTTGACTTCTCACTTCTCATCACAAAATTGCTAATTATGTTAGGTGATATATTTGTAAGTACCTGGATTTATCATTTAACATGTATATATACTTCATATATGATAAATACCATCAATTTTATACATTCATGTAAAAAACAATAGCACTTGAAAACTTCATCTATAAAGTGAGTAGAATTGTACTTAATATTTATGTATTAAATATTAATACAGACGAGAGTGTGGAAAAGCAGGTGCCTGTGGAGGAGACCTTAGAAGATCCCGAGAGTGAGTGACTCCTTATATTTTGTGACCCTAGTGCATATCTTGCTTTACCCAGTTCCTACATCCCTAATATTAAGAAATGTGAGACACCTGAGATTTTATTCTAGTTTCAAGTAAATAAGTTAAGTTGCTTCAGTGTCATAGATGATAGAGGAAGACAAACTTTTCCCAGGTTCAGACTAAGGACTCATGGTGCACCAAGCAGTTTCATGTTCTAGTTCTACTTGTCACCCAAGCATGTTCTTTGACAGTGAGCAGCCCAGACAGATACTTTGTGCTAGGTGGGTTTGCAGTACAGCTCAGGGTTCTCAAGCTTAAAACTCAGGTTTTATTTAAATGATGTGGTAGCAAATATTTCTGAATTTTTTTACAGAGTAAGATCATATATATGATTGATTATGATATATATGATATAATTGTATATTCATATATGTGAATATATAGATATATAATCTTTCTTTTTCTGAATAGTAAAAAGAATCACAAGAATAACCAGCCAAACCAAAAACACGCCCCTCTACTCTAGAAGAAGTTACCATTTCTGCTTTCAAGGCTGTTGACCTGAAACACTAGAATAAAGGCTGGAGGTGACTTTGCATGTGTAATGTTCAGTCCTGACAGAGTCAGAGAGAATTGTTTACATGGTTTTATAAGAACAAGGAAAACAGTGGGACTGGGGTCATGGCTCTTCTAGAGGACTGGAGTTTGGTTCCTAGCACCCACATCAGGTGGCTCAGCACTGCCTGTAGCTCCAGCTCCAGGGAACTCAACAACCCCTTCTGGCCTCCTCAGGCACACCTGCATAAGCACAAGCCTACACTCAGACACACACACACACACACACACACACACACACACACACACAATTAAAACTTTAAAAATAAAATAGTACTGACTGAGCATTCAGTCCAGACTGGAGAATACAGTAGGAGCTTATTATATGTGATCTTGCTGTTTATTTCTTCCTGGCCATTTTGAACAGTGGAGCTAGATCACTGCTCTGTAGCCAGAGGGGTCATCAAAGGTATGAAACACATTGTCTTGCTCCTATTATGAAAAAAATATTTTCCAATGATTTCTTACTATGTTTGCAGATGAATCCTATCAAAGTCAAATCATATTGTCTCCTGACCACTACTGAGTTCATGTAAATTGCTGAAGCATACCATTTCAGCCCCAGGCCCATGCAGATCCTGAATCAACCCTTACCAAACAAAGCAGGCCATGGCCTTTGAGGCTTTGGGAGGGAGAGCTAGTGACCAGTATTTATGACTGATGGATTATTGTTCGATCTAATTGCTGCTGCAGTCTTTCCCCATCTTTCCACTGCTCTACTCGGTATAGCGTGATTGTGACTCCTGTCATCTATATTTCCTTAGCTTCTTTCCCAATTAGTTTCCAGTTAAGTTTGGTCAATGACAAAGAGGCAGTAGATAAAACAGGAGCAAAAGAGCAAAAGCTAGAACACTTTTCTTGTCCCTAATACTCCAATTTTGGAACATAGCTGTATCTTCTCAAGATTTCAACTGTTCTAGGACACACCTCTATATGGTTCCATATCTGGATGGGCAATGCTCTCTGCTGGAATCCATTAACCAGAGTTTCTCCCGTTTCTCCAGATCTTCCCTGATATGACCTGTGTTGTCTCCCCATTTCTGCATTTGTATTTTTAGCTCTGTGGGACTATGTGTTATGGGTTCTGCTTCTTAACTGGCTACTAACTAATGAGCTTGGCATCCACACGTTCTTTCCCACTGTAGCTTTCTCTAAACCTCCTCCAAGTCAGCCCGTTACCATGAGTATATCTTAAGTTTTTTTTTAATTGCGTCGGTAGTTATTTGATTGAACAAAACAGAATGTGATTTATTGTAGATTCAGTAAAAGAGGATAAATTGTAAGATTTGTGGTGACTGTCCTCCAAACAAGAGAGGTAGAGCATACAGTTTGATCTACTTTATCTGATTTAATATCTGATTTTCTTGAACAGAAGATGAACTTAATCTCATTCCTTGGGATAGGGTTTGAGAAAGAAGACCAAAGAAGAAAATTCTCCAACCTCAGAGTTTGTTACTACTCAGCTGGGCTGTAATAAGAAGCCAATCTAATACAGGATGCATTTTTACAGGGCCCTCAGAAGGCAGCCAGGAAGGCCGAAAATCTGATTATAAGAGTAATTGATGGGGCTGGAGAGATGGGTCAGCGGTTAAGAGGTTAAGAACACTGATTACTCTTACAGAGGACCCAGATTTGATTCCCAGCACCCACACAGTGGCTGCGAATAGTCCTTAACTCCAGTTCCAGGGGAATCTGAAGCTCTCTTCTGACCCCCTTGGCACTGTACGACACAGGTGCACTCACATGCATGCAGGCACTACACTCATACATATAAAATAAAAAAAAATAAAAAAGAGTAATTGTACTTTCTAGCTTGTGAGATCCTTGCCTTGATAATATGTGCTTCTAGATATCTACTGTAGCCTTTAGAAATACTCATCAACTCTATTTGTTGTGGGGTGCTTCACCAGAGAAGACCACTCAGACAGAATTTTGCTGAATAAAAGCCTTGCTGACCAGTGGCTATACAAGGGTTTCAGAGCCAGCCCTGAGCCATCTCTAGGGTAAGCTTTTGTATAGAAAAACCATAAAAGGGGTGAAAAGTTTAAGTTCTGAGGCTTACAGGTATAAAGTCCCCTTAACAATTCCTATTCTATTAAGCAACAATTACTATTTTGCAGAAGCAAGCCAAGCAAAACCTACAGAAGCCATAAATCTGCAGTTAGAAGGTACACTCTGGAACACATTTAACTGTTCCAAAGTCTACTGGGGTCCTGTTGGCATGTGTTCCCAAACCCTGGGCCAACTGTCTGATAAGTTCAGAGACTAGAGTCAGCCTAAACTTTAACATGGTTTAGCTATAGTCAAGAAGGTGTCATATTGCATATTCACAGGAATATTAGTGAGATATTAGTGACTACAAGTATCCAAGATGAGACAGTGATAGAAAGAATTTGAAACAGAAGCTGAAATGAGATTGACCATGGGACATAGTCTGTACCACTTCTTTTTTTTAACTTTTCTTTTTATGTATATGTTATTGAGTTCTTATTCATTTCATACAATAGGCTTTAATCAAACTTAGACACCCCTCCTTCATTACACCCCCATGCACACCCCCCCACCAGATTTCACTTACTCTGTCACATATGTTAAGGCATGTCTGGTGAAGAATTTGAACCCAGATGTCCCTCAATACAAGTTCACCCACTAGAGTCTGGTTAGCCTCTCTAGAATTTACTCCCTTAAAGAAGGTCAACTGTCCCTCACTCCACAGTAATCAGTTGCCAATAGTTTCTCCGCTACAGTTGCCCACTTTCTTTTTTTTTTTTTTTTTTTTGTCTTTTTTGTTGTTGTTCTTGCTCAGACATCCAAGGAAGGAACTGATCAACACAAGATTTCTGGTGGAGACTGTGAACGGTTCCGGAATCCGCCATCACAGTGGCACTTCCCAGTTCTGTGTGACTTTTTGTCTCTGTACATCTTCTTTACGTATATATTTCCTGCTACCAGATTTTTTGTTGTTGTTTTGATTTGTGATTTTCCTCTTGGTAGAAATTCTAAGATAGGAAGAAAAATAACATCTGTAGGGGTAGCATAGACAAAACTAGTCAAAATTCAAGCAAATCTTCATGATATTTGTGTGGCTAATAAAATCTCAGTGTTTATTGGTGATCTTTACTGTTTGGTGGTGTTTTACATATGTTGTGTTTCAGCATTTATAACCATCTCAATCTCCTCAATGACTTCAGCTGTAATTTCACATATTCATGTAATTTCATATACTCATTATGAAGGTTTATTATCATTTGACATATTTCAGAAATGATATGTCAATGGTAACAAATCAAATGGATTTTTCAATTTCATGCATAACTTAGTTATAACAGCTGCCCTATCCTGAATTTGCAAATGTATTGGTTACTTTTGTATCACTGTAACAAAATGCCAGACACAGCCAACTTAAAAGACAAAGGATTTGAGACTGGAGACATGGCTCAGTGGTTAAGAGCACTGACTGCTCTTGCAGAGGACCTGGGATTGATTCCCAACACCCACACTGCGACTAACAACCTTCTGTATCTCCAGTTTCAGGGGATCCAATGCCCTCCTCTGACCTCCATGGGCATTGTATGACACGAGTGCACCTATCTACATGCAAGCATTGCACTCATACACTAAAAATAATAAATTAACTCATACATTAACTAAAAATAATAAATAAAATGTTTTAAAGATGAGGAAGGATTTTTGCTGGTTCCTGGGTTTCCAGGGTTCAGTCCATCAAAATGGGGAAGACATTGGCAGAGAAGCTCAGTTCTTGTCCTGGGGGCCAGGATGCAGGGAAAGGGGAATGCCAGTGGGTTCTGACTTTCTCTTTGCTTCTCTTACATTTCATATGGGCACCCAGCTGGTGTGATGATAACACCACATTCAGGATGGGTCATCTTTGTTAACTTAATCCTCGGGAAATGCCCTGAAAGACACACCTATATGAGTGCTGCATCCTTGTAGGTGATTCTAAAATCCAGTCAAGTTGCCAATAAAGACTCACTGTCACAAGAAGCAATTTACTCAAGGCCATGATGAATTCTTGAAAACCCAAGGTGTTATGAACAAAGTTTTGTCCATCTGTTGAGGTCATAATCCTCCAGTGTGACTGAATTTAGAAGTAAGATTGTCACAGAAATAATTCAGTTTTTAATAAATTTATAGTGAGTGTGTGTGTGTGTGTGTGTGTGTGTGTGCAGAAAGTGGATGTCAGAGGACAATTTGTGGGAGTCAACTGTCTCCTTACACCACATGGGTCCAAGGGATCAAGCTCAGGTTGTCAGACTTGGCAACAAGTGCCTTTATCTGCTGAGCCATCTCTCCAGTTCCCTAACTAAGGATAAATGAGAGCAGGATAGTAGGATAGTAGAAGTCTGATCTCTCTCTCTCTTTCTCTCTCTCTCTCTCTCTCTCTCTCTCTCACTCGCTCGCTCGCTCTCTCTCTCTCCTCCCATATGAGGATACAGTGAGGAGGGGGGCATTTGTATGCCAGAAAGAGGGCTATCACCAGAACCCAAACATGCTGATTTGGATTTGTGACAACAGCAAGGACTGGCTAGGACACAGGGTTTCAGATGGTAGAATGTGCTGCTGCTGCTGCATCTGTTCTTAATTTCATGGCCAGTGAGGTGTCTGGATGTTATGAAGTATCCTTGAACCAAAATGATAATTCCAGTGGGCATAACTTTGAGGAAACAAACATTTGTGAATCAATGATATTTGTTTTCTTCTTTAAAAAAAGACTGCCTGAATCCAAAATGATTTTTTTTCTTCCCAATTATAATATGACATTTTTGGCAAAAAATTTTAGTTATTTAAACACATAATACTGTGCTGAAATGCAATGATTTTATGTTAATTCTGGATGAAAAGAATCACATATTTTTAAGCAGATTGAACGCTAAATGGAGAGCAACTTGCAAACATATCTGTTACTTAGGAGTTTTTCTTTTAATAGAATTCAGTTTAGACTCACCACAGCCAAGTAGTATTAGTATGGTTGTCATCCAGAGCCCAGAAATATCATCATTCAGTTGAAGTTGAAGCTGGAATTCTGGTCTTTAAAATGGAATCCACACATGCACATTTAGTTTGCTAAACTTATGAAGAATGTTAAGCAGAGAGTTGACCTGCATTAGAAGAAGACATACCATAAACATCAACAATATACTTTTCAATCTTAATGTTGTATTTTGGGTGGTTCAATATTTGACTCATATTAGGGTGAGAATGATAGAAATTCTTTTCTTAAGAATGTATATTTTTATTGAATTTTTGTGCATTTCATACAAAACATCTTAATCATCTTTATATCCCCTCCCCCATCCTCACCTTCCCATAACTGCCCCCCCCAACTAGATTTCATATTGCTGTCGTATATGTTAAGGCCTATCGAGTCAAGTTAGTATACCCATACACCCTTCAGTACAAGTTCATCCACTGTGGTCTAGTCAGCCTATCTACAGTTGCTCCCTTAAAGAAGATCAGCTCGGGGCTGGAGAGATGGCTCAGCAGTTAAGAGCACTGGCTGCTCTTGCAGAGGACCCAGGTCTGATTCCCAGCACTCACGTGGCAGCTATTAATCATCCGTAACTCTAGTTCTAGGGGATCTGATCTCTCTCTCCTGATCTCCACGGGCACTGCACAACACAGGTGCACCTACATACATGCAGACAATTCACTCATACACATAAAATAATAAAAAATTTAAAAAATAAGATCAGCTTTTCCTCATCTGGCAGTAATGAGCTGCCAATAGTTCTTCCACTAAGGTAGGGACCTACTGACCATTTCCCCAGTTTTACACTGGCTTTTTGCCAGCCTGAGTTTACATGGATCATGTGTATGTTGACACCGTTGCTTTAGGTTCATCTGAGCAAGGTGCCAGGAGCCTCTAAGATTTCATATTTCCATGTGGTCATGCACCTCCTCCTCTGTCTCTTACAATCTTTCCACCCCTTTTCTGTAACAGTCCCTGAGCTCTGGGTGAATGAATTTTAATATAGGAGTTCTGACCAGGGACACACACTCTGCAGACTCTTATTCTCCATGCTTTGACCAGTTGTGGCCTTCTATGTTCATTATCATCTGTTTCAAGAAGGCGCTTCCTTGATGAGAGTGGAGAAATGTATTAGTATTGTCTCTACCCCTTGTTCCAGTAATTGATGTGGTTATTAGGCCTTAAATCTGGAGTTGGACCATCAATTGATGTTCTCCCTTACTGTCAAGTTCTGGAAAGAAAATCAAGGGCTGTGGCAATAACCTGTGTAATTCTGAGTCTCTTGTACTACCCTGACCAACAACTTGAAGGGGGGTTTCTCCTATCTGGCACTGTTTCTTGTTATATAGTCTTTAGCTATGCATAAAAACTCATGTAGTGATATTATGTAATTTTTCTGTAGGCTTTTGAACTAGTACAGTCTTTTAAGAATAAATAATATATAATGTTCATAATTTTGGATACCCGTTAGTCCTTACTGATTTTAACAGGTCCCTCCCTACTTAATGGTGGTAGAGTTTCCCTAAACACCTAAACTGTACTTTTGCACAGGATTGGCACATCATAGACAATTTTCTTTCTTTCTTTCTTTTTTTGGGGGGGGGCATTTTTTTGAGACAGAGTCTCCCTATAGCCCTAGCTGGTCTGGAACTCATTATGTGGACCAGACTGGCCTTGAACTCATGGAGATCTGTCTGCCTCTGCCTCCTGAGTGCTGGAATTAAAGGTGTGACCACACCCACCTAAAAATTTTTATATATAACAGATTTTGTAAACATTTATTGAATATGCATATATTTAAATAACTATTTGAGGCTTATCACTTAACTTCAGACTGAACCTTCTACAATAATAAATAAGGTCTTATTTTCTGTCCCCAGCATGCTGAAGCACTTCTAAAGAAAGCTACACACAAAGGGTCCTGGTCAGAGAGGCTCCTGATATGTGTGGATTGAGCACAGAATTCTTACATTTTGGATTCTATCCAAAACACTGTTGTGGCTCACAACATATTTAAAATGTCATATTCAAGGCTATCATTCATACTTTTTTGCTTGATGCTAATAGTAACCCACATCTATAAAAAACAGCAACTGCATTTTGACCTCCAATGATTTTAGCATATCCCTTAAGAAAGTCTTGTTTCACAGGCTTGAGAATAAAAATTTTTCCCTCTCTACCCTTGAACCTTTCCTACCCTACCTTTCCCTACAGTCTCCATAATTTATTTCATAAAATTTCCAGAATCCTTACACTACTGGTGTCTAGTCGGATAACAGGTTCCTTGCCATATGACCCTAATTGTCTACAATGATGTCTTTCTGAAAGAGACCATGTAGTAAACATTTTAAGCTTTATCAGCTGCATAAGACTGTTGCTCAGATTTTGTTGTTTGTTATTTATTTAAATATTTGAAAAATATTCAAAACTACTTTAGCTTCCTGAGAGCTATAGACCAGATAAACCCTAGGTGTTCCAGGGCTCATCACACCTGCTTATGCAAACACGTGTGGCCCTGGCAAGCGGAGGACATGGCACTTTACCAGGCAGAAAAGAGAGGTATGCGGCTGCCAGACCCCTGGCAGAGGCATGAGAGACCCCACAGAAAACTGTCCTCCACAATTCATGGAATGTGTTTGAAATTTCTGTCTGCGTTTTCCCAGTGTTTCAAAATGGCTTTTGATTTCTCCAAATATATATATATATACATATATATACATACATATATATATATATTAGGAAGTCTCTGTATTATCTGGAAGGCTTATTGGAAACAGTGATGGACCTCATCCCCAGACTTCTGATGCTGTCTCTCTGGGGTGGGATGTGAGTACTTGCATTTTTAACAAACCCCCGGCTTGTAGTGATGCTGCTGGTCCTGAGCCAGTGTTGTGGAACTGCTCTACAGCAGCACTTCTAAATGATAACAGCACCTTAGACCCACCCAAGAATTTATGTTTTTATTTTAAAATATTCCATTTATTTTTATTTTCATTAACTTTTATGTAAACATACAAAAGAATGGGCTTCATTATCACGTTCTTATATCTATGCAATTGTACTTTTTATTCTTACTCATCCCCCTTCCCTCCTTCCCTCCCACATGCCATCTGCCCCCCACCTGTTGCCTGTCCCCTTCTTCCTTCAAATAGTCATCTCTACTTTCCTATCACATGAATTCTGTTACCTTCTTCTCACCCTTAGGATCTCCTTCTCCACTCCTCTCCCATGGTCCTGTTTCTGCTTTCATGATCTACACACGCACACACACACACCACGCACACACACACACACACACACACACACAGTGGATTTAAAAAAATTCAAGGCCTTTAAGAAGTTTTGTTATTAAAACAAAATAATATTATTATTATTATTATTATTATTATTATTTTATTATTATTGGTCTTTTTGAGACCTGTAGCCCTGTAGCCCCAGCTGACCTGGAACTCCCTATGTAGATCAGGCTGGCCTCAAAGTCACAAAGATCTGTCTGCCCTCTGCCTCCCAAGTACTGGGAATAAAGACGTGTGCCACCATGCCTGACCAAGAGGAGTCACTTTTCCTAACATTATTTTTATTAAGAATTCATCTTTTTCTTGATTTGAGATGCTACATTAACCTACAAATATGTCTATAGTGAACCATTTTCATTACTTTAACAAAATACTTGAAGCTGGGTACATTATTAAGATTAATCAATTGAACCCAAAGCCTTCCACATACTTGTCATGCACTCTACCACCCAGTCACATCCTTAGGCCCTGTTTTACAAAAGGCTCTTGAATGGTCCAGCTAGCCTTAAACTCACAGTTCCTCTGGCTCAGCTTCCTAAATGCCACAAAGTGACTTATTCGGTTCAGGGTTTTGCAATGTGAAAGTGATGTATCCTCTAGGAAGGGCCAATGACTCTATAATATCTTAGTAGATGGTGTCAAGGCAGACTCATGCATAAGTGTGGATTACAAAGTGAGACAAGAAGTCAAGAGAGCAGGGCCAGGCCAGTCTTGTTCTTATGACAACTTGCTCTTATGAGAACTAAGTCAGAGTGCCATGAGAACTACAACAGTCCTTTTGAGTGTATTACTCCCACTGACCCAATAATCTTGCTCTCAGCTTCACCTCTCAGAGATTCCCCTCCTCCCATCATCAGTGTGTTGAGCACTGAGTTCCAAGCACACAAACCTTTGAGAAACAAACCACATCCAAACCATGTCAACTGGTAAATGCATTTTCATCTGTCTTATGTATCCCTTTCACATCCCCTGCTAGTACTTCGTTTCTAATAGAGTATTTTCTATTTCAGAGGGGAGGTCTCACTATTCTTAATTAAAAACATTTTGTTTATTCTACCTCATTCATTCCTTAAGCATTTGTATTGTCATATACCCCCCTCAAAAACTGAAATTACAGAGGCCAGAGAAATGGCTCAGCTGTTAAGAGCATTGGTTGCTCTTGCAGAAGACCTGGGTTCAATTTCCAGCACCTATATGGCAGCTAACAAGCATCTGTAACTCCAGTTCCAGGAGAATGCAATGCCATCTTCTGGCCCCCATGGCCATTGCATGACACAGGTGCACTTACATATGTGCAGGCGGTACATTCATACACATAAAATAAAAATAATAAATAAAAAGTTTTTAAGAAATGGAAATTATGGGACTGGGCATCCTGACACATGCTTGTAATCTCAGCACTTGGGAGGCAAGGCAGGAGGATCAAGAGTTCAAGGCCAGTCTTGGCTACATAGTGAGTTTGAGACTAGCCTGAGCTGCATGAGACCCTATATCAAAAAGCAAAACCAAAAAAAAATTTGAAATTATGACAATTTGGAACAACTACAGATATTTACGGATATCATTCTGATCAACTTCAATAAAACTGTATCACTAAGTCTTTGCCCAAGATGGCAAGAAATTGAATATTCATAGCATTAGTTTTTTGATTAATAAGTTATTTCAAAATAATTAACTTATTGAAAACTGTGGCTACATAGGCTTATGATGTTATATGATTTGGGATAAAACTACCAGGAGACAGGTTTAAAGAATATAGAACAAAGTTTCTCAGGTTATGCATTCAGGTTAGTAGGACAATTCTATTCCTTAAGGTTTGGTACTCAGGATTCTGCTAATTTCATGTTTCTGCATCCTTCTGGGCAATCAAGAAGAGAGACTTCTGCCAAGTCTGCAGCAGGGAGGAAGGGGAGAGTCCACTGTAGAGATCTGTTCATAGTTTAAAGGCACAGCCTTATTTCATTCATCTCTTCTGCCTTCCCATGGTTGCCAGAAGAGTAATGAGATGACTACACTTAACTGTAAGTAACCCTAGAAAATGTAGGTCCTGACTTGCTTATTGGAGTTGTCAACACTGTGAAAGAGCATTCAAACTTTATCAGGTTGAAGTCACAGTTCAGAACAGAGAAGGTTGACATCACGAACAATGGCACTTGGGCATAGTGCAGTCTGGCTGTCTGAAATCCTGCCTTCCCATGATTTCTATCAGTGCTGCAAAGTGTACAAGTGATTTTGTCATTCTGTCAACCCATCCCCAACTCTTACACCTACTCCTTACAGAAGCGATTATAGGAACAACAGTGTAAGAAGCCTGTAATGACTGCTAAAAATTGGCCAGCTGATGTTTGGAGTGATAGCATCTATTTCTTGAGGAAAGTGCACTCACTGGAGTTGTTGAATTGGCCTCAGGGAATTCCTCCATCTTGTGTATTTAACCTCATTTCCTCTATAGCATTCCCTTGATTGCTGCTGTCTCTATGAAGGACTGTGCCAGCAAGAAAGGACAGGAAAATCTCAGGTGCATTGAACACTTCTGATGTCTCAACCCTCTCTTAACTTAGGTTGAAACACCTAGTGTCCCAAAAGGCAGTGTTTTAATTAAGAGTAATAACTTACTCTTATGGTAGGAGTATAGGATGGTTGCTTGTGTGTGTGTGTGTGTGTGTGTGTATGTGTGTGTACGTACATCTCTGCACACATGAGGGTATGTTTTTAAAATATTTACTTATTTACTTTATGGTGTATGAGTGTTTGCCTGCATGTATGTAAGTGCACCCATGTTGTGCAATATTGCAGAAGCCAGAAGAGGGTGTCAGATCCCCTGGAAATGAAGTTAAGGATGGTTTTAGACATCATGTGGGTGCTGGGAATCGAACCCAAGTCCTATGCAAGAGTAGCCAATGCTCTTAAAAACTGAGCCGTCTCTCCAGCCTGCATATGTACTCAAGTTTATGAGGATGCATATGCATATGCACACATCCATGAGGAGATCAGAAGTCAATCTGAAGTACTATTACTTAGGAAACTGTCCACCCTGTTTTATGAGACAAGATCTCTCACTTTTACCTGGAATTCATATGTTCAGCTAGAATTACTGAATTACTATGATCCACTTGTCTCTGCCTCTCCAGCATTGAAATTATAAGCCCACACCATCCTGCCCTGCTTTTTGTTATATGTTTGCCAGGGATCAAACTCAGGTCCACATGCTTGCAGAGTAAGCGCTTTACTACCTGGTCTATCTCTCCAGTCTGGGATGGTTGCTTTAACATTTGAAGCCTTCATGATGGAAAAGCCAAGCACATGGTGAGGTGCTAAGCATGCAGGTCATAAACTAAGATTTAGACTCATTCTGTTAGTAGCTGAATCAATAGTGAATATAGATTTAAATTTCATTTTATTCATTAAAAGTGCAACATTTACTGTTATTTCACAAGTAAAGATTTATAGCAGTTTAGGCATATACAATGCCTTCATGCAGCTTTGGTGAAATTATGTTTGCTGCTATGTGAAATTCTTCCTAGTATTCTAAAATTAAAGCTGTTCTGTGGCAGTTTTCACATTTCCCCCCAAGAGATTTATTCTAATATGCTTTTCTTTCATTTAATGAAGCAAGTTACAATTTAGGGCAGATTCATTCTAATTAACTTGGGTTACATGGATTCCTTCAAGAGTGATACCTTTGGTCTAACAGTATGAAAACAAGGTTTGATCTCTGTATTTCCCCCAGCAGCAGTGAAATACAACAAGCTGTTAAGACTTTCTTTGTTGAAGAGATTTTGCTGTCTTTCTCTG
This sequence comes from Nannospalax galili, assembly GCF_000622305.1. Taxonomy (NCBI): domain Eukaryota; kingdom Metazoa; phylum Chordata; class Mammalia; order Rodentia; family Spalacidae; genus Nannospalax; species Nannospalax galili. The sequence continues at coordinate 1,503,951 of NW_008358642.1, read as the reverse complement.
TTGCCTTGGGTAGCTGATGAAAAAGCCAAACCAAAGCAAAACAAAACAAAGAGAGGAAAAAAAAACACTCCAGAATGCCTCCCCTTAGCTATATGAATTTCTGGTTACAGATGAAAAACCTCCCAATATTTCCTACTTACTAATAATATAAAACTTAGTCTGTGTCATCAAACCCCAATTTGATGGTGGAGTTGGAGGAAATTTTCCAGGACAAGACTGGGGATATGAGAGTGATCAAGTCATTATCTGCTCTGCTTTTACCTTTGAAATATTCGTTGCCATGCTCAAATACTATTTTTCTTTAAGATTTAGCTTGGTCAAACCAGATTTTCAGGTAAAAAAATTGCATATGTAAGTGTGTGTGCTGGCCTGCCACACAGACCCAAAGTCCTGCCTCTAGACTAGTGAAAGGGAGAGTAGCTTCTCTTGAGCTGTCCAGTTTCTGTGTATCTGGTGAATAGAACTGACCCCTGTCTTGCTCTGTGTCTTTTAAAGTTCCATGTTCAAAATCCATTAAGTAAGCTTCTACCTCATTCCTTTATTCATCGTGCTTCCTCTTTTCCTGCCAGAAATGTGGTACATAGATTTGCTTGTCTAAGCAACATTCGAATGTACAGGTGCTTGGCTTAGGTGCTTGGTTCAGCATAGTACTACAGAGTCCTGAGGTAAAGGAAAAAATGAATATTTGGACCCCTCCCTTGGCCTACTTTTGTGTTTCTATCAGTTACTCTTCTATGAGCTATGACAGAATCTCTGACAGGAATGCCTTAAAGGAGGAAGGGTTCTTTTTAGTGCTCAGTTCGAGGAATACATTACATGTCTTGGTGGGGAAGCCATGGTGATGAGAAGGGTTTTGGAAACGTAAGTTAGATCAGTTACATCACCTTGGCAGCTAGAAACAAGGGCTCTTTGGTAGAAATCTGGTTGAGGTAAGATCCTCAATCCCTGGGTATATAGCTGCAGGGTAAGACCCATATCTAAAATTCTTCATAACCTCCACAGACAGCATTGCTTTCTAGGGACAGAACACATGAGCCTGCAGGGTACATTTTCCATGAAAGCTGTAACACTGCCCATCTCTAGTTGTCTTCTTTCACGAAGACTTCCTTGAGTACACTCCAGCTCTTTCCTATCCTCAGAGGCCTTTCATCCTAGAGGAATTTATTATCTATTGGTATTTAATTTTGTGTTTACTTTAGTGCTTTACTGCATCATTTATTATATCCTTCAGTTTTCTTTTACAAAAAGAATTTCAGTTATACCAAGATACCTTCTTTGTCTTTAAAAAATATTTTTATTGATACTTTGAGAATTTCATACAATGTATTTTGTTCATATTCAGACTCCTTCCTCATCCCCACCTCCACCCTCCTACCTGCCTGACTTCACGTCTTCTATTACTATTTTTTAATGGCCTATGAGTCTAATTTGTGTTTTCCAAATGTTCTTGGGTGTGTGTCCATTCCTGAGCCTGGTCAATCTACCTGGTGTCACACTCTTAAAAAAATCTGACTCTCCCTTTCCCAGCAGCTATCAGTTGCCCGTAGTTCCTCAGCTAGGGCTGGGAATTCTTGCCTGGGTCTGACTTGGACTTGCACAGGTCTTGTGCATGCTGACACAAGTGCTGTAAGTTCTTACCTGCAGTCCGAAAACATGGTTTCCTTTCATTAGTCCACTACCTCTGGCTCTTATAATCTTTCTCACTTAATGATCTTTGAGTCTTGGGAGGAGAAGGTGTGATACAGGTGTCCCATTTAAGGCTGAGCATTCCCTAGTCTCTTAGTCTTTGTACATTGTTCCATTTTTTCCCAGTCCCTGAGCAAAGCTGTGTTTTTAAAAGTTACCTGGGTTAAATGTCTTCTTTGCCATTTAAGAACCTTGGGCAAATTATGGAACCTCTCTGACCCTTATTTTCCTCCTTTTAAAATAATGATTTTTTTTTTTTGTCTTTTTGAGACAGGGTCTCCTTGTAGCCCCAGCTGGCCTGGAACTCACTGTGTAGACCAGGCTGGCCTTGAACTCTCAGAGATCCGCCTGCCTCTGCCTCCCAAGTGCTGGGACTAAAGTTGTGTGCCACCATGCCTGGCTTAAAATAATGATATTTATGGTGCCCTTTCAAGGCCATTTGGGGGATTAATATTAATGCATTAAGTAGTCACTTACTGAGAGTACTGTGTGCCTGACACCTTGCTAATGCTGTATTCATAAATTCTCCCCATTAATTGCTACAATGTTTTTTTGACAAGTTGTTACTAGACGGTCAGTAACAGTGACTATTATATTTCATATCTTGGCTGACATCCATACTGAGTATTACTGAAAATTGCTAAAAACCCAGTATTGCCAGAAGGCTTAATAAGTCAGTCTACCACCAGGAGCTTGTGGCCAAAGGCCTTTGCAACAGACACTCAGAGCAGAGACTAAAATGCTAGCATCTGTGATCCTACCATATGATGGACCAGGGAAGCTTGCTCTCACAGCACAGCTTGGTTCAGAGGCCAGGAAGATGCTGGCTTGAGTGTCTCTGAGCTGACTCACAGTACAGTCTGGGAGAAGTGCTGATTCAGCACAGAAAATTCAGCCTTTGTAAATGTGGGTTACTCCAGGGACAGAATAAAATCTGCATGCTCTGAGTAAGTCTTGTTTCTTGTGAGCTAAACTAGCCCTGAGCTGGAACAACAGGGCATTCTTTTCAACAGAAAGGGTTTGTATTACATTCTGGTAAAAGTTTCTTGACTGCTAAAGATTTTGAGTCATTAAAGTGAATAAACAGCAGGATTAAGGTGAACTAAACCACAGTGTACATCAACAAAATAGAAAAATGACTCAGATGACCTTGAAGAGTAAGTTCCGCTGACAATGATTCATCTCATCTCTGTCTATTCTAAAATAAATTTATATTTTAAATTATATTTAAATATATAAATATCATGCAAATATATAATCATAGTTATATATTCTAAATATACACATGCATATATTCTCTTGTTCTTCTGTTCATATAGCTAAACAGTTGACTTCTGTAGATGGGGCATGGTAATTGGTGTTTTGGGAAACTTCTTCCAATGATTTTGCTGGGAAGGTTGACTTGAGGGCACCTCTTTGGGTAGAAAGTATCTCAGATACTAGGGGAGTTGGTCCCCAATACGAAGGTGAGTTTGGCTGTGATATTATCTCATTTATTTCCACCTTGTCATTGCATCTTTCATTGTGATTCATATAGTCTTTTCTGAGGTGGAGGAAGGCTCTCTTATTGGTTCTACAATAACTTTACAAAGTCCCTGATGCCCTTCTTACAGAGTCTCAGTTAAATCTTCTTTAACTTCTTGTTACAGCCTCTCATTAGGGATTATCAGACAATCAAAGAGCTTTTTCTATTACAGTATCCCACCAGAAGCTTCTGCCTACACATAGTTAAGCACACTACTTGAGATAATTAAACGGGATTTTAAATGCCAAATTCATTAGCATCTTCATTATTCAGATGATGCCAGCAAGGCCTGGGTATGTGTGTGTGTGTGGGGGGTCAAGTAAGTTGTCTCAGGTTACACAATTCCTGGGTGAGAGAGCTAGATTGAAAGCCTGAGAAGTTCAGTATATCTGGCATCCATGCTGTGATTTGGGAATAGGATCCAACCACTGGACAGCCAGCAACTGGTTGCAAAATGGCTGGTAAGAGGAAAGTAGGGCTCTAGCCCCAGAAGGACTATTGGGATAGTTTCTTTCAAACCCTGAATAGAGCTTAAGAGACAGGGACTGGGTTTAAGCACTGAATGGTTAAAAGCATTTGCTGCTCTCACAGAGAATTAAAGTTTGGTTCACAACACACATATATATACATTGGGTGCCTCACAGCCACCTGTAACTCCAGCTCCAGGGGATTTTATGGCCTCTTCTGGATTCTGTGTACTTATATGTGCACATACCCCCGGCATATATACAGACAAAGGCTGAATTCTGTTGTTCATGAGACAACGCTTGAGAAAACTGAGACTCAAGATAACTAAAGTTTTTGACTGGACAAATTAAGAAAAGCAGTCAAGATCATGGAATGCAAAAGCTCTCATATCAGCACTGTCCTCAGCTTTTGGAGGAAGAGAAATGGCAGATCAGGAATTTGTTGAGGGCAGCTGTCTTTATCAGGCAAGCGTTGGCACCACAGTTAGAATGGAGTGGAGCTACATAGTCTGAGTGGCAATATTTGCTGACAGTTTTATGAGTACTTGCCCATGTTCTAGGAAAAACAAATTCTGGCTATTTCTATTTACAAGTCAAAGTTAAATAGATACCATATGAAGCATTTAGTATTTGTAGAGGTTAATGAGGGAAGACCCTCGCTCCCCTCCAGGTCTAAGAGTTGTAGCTATCCTTTCCCTTTTCCCTTCATCATCAGTCTTTCCCTCTCTCTGATGAGGTATCTGAGGCTCATCCAACAAGTTGTTCTTGCACACATGTAGGACCTTGATACCTCAATCTTTTGAATCTTTATGAAGAAAGTGACTAAGTGACTGGGAGATAGTGAGTCAGAGGAAATGAGTCTCAGTGTACCCAGATGTACTGCTAGTTTGAATTATCCTAACCCAGCTGCTGCTGGAGGGACCAGAGCTACTTTCTCTTCCCTTGGGTATAACCCATTTTTGAAGCTCATTCTCTAGTCCCTTCACCAACCCACATTAAGTCTTGGAAATATTAGTTATCCTTCAGTAATTTCCTCACTTAAATTTGAGTTAATTCCTGTGATTTGTCAACAAAAGCTATATTGATTCCCACTTCTATACCCTAGAAAGGTTTATAAATAAAATAATTATGTAACAGAAGATGCACAGACTGGCAAGGTACACATACCTATAATCCCAGCAGCTGGGAGGCCAGTCTGGGCCACTGGAAAAAAAAAACAAACTAAGTCAACAACCACACAACAGCTACAAGACACACACACTACCCACCGCGCGGGAGAGACAGCTGGGTGACCGAAAAAAAAAAAAAAACAAACACAACAAACACACACAAGACACAAAACACACACACACACGAGAGAGAGAGAGAGAGAGAGAGAGAGAGAGAGAGAGAGAGAGAGAGAGAGAGAGAACACAGAGAGGTCACAGATTATTGATACATGTTGATGTTTTTGCTATTGTAGTAAATTTTAGCTGTTTAAAATTTGTGGTATATTCCAGAATAGTTTTCCTTTTTTTTTCTTTTCATTCTCCTACATTTATCTGACTCTCAAACTTTCTTTTTCATCTGCTTTTCTGATTCATTCTCTAGATTTCATTCCCAGACAGGTGGGCTACATATGGAGTCTTTAATACTTCCCCCTTCTCTCTCTGGGTGTTCTGCACCTCAGCTTTCCTAATCATAACGATGATTGCCTTCTGCTTTTACAAGATGGTTATTTGGTTTATTTAGCATACTGTTCAATTAATGACACAGTCACAGTCTGCTTAGTGTTTCTGTACCACTCAGACTTCAAAACAGAAGAAGAGTTGCCTGTTTTATAATGTGGAATTGCTTTATATTGAAGCAGAAAATGAGGATTTAAATTCTTTCATCATTGCTGTTATCTCTTTTGACCCTGAGTTAGATTGCTATAAATCTTTTCTTTTGCAAAAACACTTCTAAACCTAGAGGGGATTCATTGCTTTGTATTATGACCCTGACACTGGATTACATTAGCTTTTGTAAAATACAATAAAGTAATAAGGAAGGGGGAGATACTAGTTAAAATGACAGAAAACATAGCTGCTTTTGCCTCTAAGGAAGTGGCATAATTTTTCTCTGGAGTCCTTTGTTTAAAAAAGTGGTCTGACCTTGAGAGATAATGCTTATAGGAATTGGAAGGAGACAGCAAACCTGAATTCATAAATGAACTTCAAATAGACTGAAGAGAAATTGATTGGGGAGGAGCAATCCAAAAATTGTTAAAGGGTCAGAAGAGGCCTTGCATATGGTAGGAGTTTGCTCAAATAGAAAGAGATGCCTAAGAAACATTCTGTAAGGGTGGGGATGGGTCAGGGTTTTTTGAGAGTAGACTGTGTAATTCTAAGTGGCTTGTCCTAATACTTCAGTAAAGAATGTTACACGTACCTTTGATTTCAAGACTTTTGGGGGTGTGAATTGGTAGACGTGATTGGCAGCTGAGGAAGTAAAGATCTCAACTTGGAAAAGACAGGAGCAAAGTAGAAATAGCTCAGGACTGAATCATTCTTCACCCAAATAGATCAGAGGAAGAATTGTGGAGATGGACTGGAAGTATTTACCTTGCAATTATTACTATCTAGCAAAAGCTGGGAGAAAGAAGTTCTCTGACGGGGAAGCAAAAAGGGGACAGTAGAATACCTGCACCAAGGGAAGGACCAGCCCAACAAAGAACCTTAGAAAGAAGCTTGGAAACATCTCTTATTTCCTCCTTTGTCATTAACATACTGAAGTATGACAGGGTCTGTTAGTCTTCAGTAAGTGTAGTTCTTTAGTGTATAGCCAGTGACACTGACCCTCTTTTGCACTCTCCAAAATGAGATGACCAGACCCAAGATAACTTGTTCTGAAACTATTAATTAAGGAAAAAAAACCATATTTAAGTATATTTTAATACATGTAAGACTATTAAAACACCCAATAGAAATGTATTTTAGAAGGTGAATTTCTTGGAAATTTTTATGCAATAACAATTATTCCTTTAAGATGATGAGTGAAACCTTTATCTGCTACCTTCATGTTTATGAATACAAATGTATGAAATATGACTATCTATTAACTATCTCAGTTTTTAAATATTCTTATGACTGGAAATAAATTTCAAATTAGAAATATGTGGTGCTTAAAAACAGTTTATGGATAATTATTTTGGTTTAATTTATTGGGAGTTTTATTTTATTTTTGATCTTTTTGATTTTTAATTTTTAAGATTTGTACTTTTTTTTTGAGGTAAGGTCTCCTACTATAGCCCAATCTGGCCTTGAACTTCAAGCCATTTTCCTACCTTAACCCTGAGTACTGGGATTTTAGGGATGAGACATTATGCAAGTTATGCTCTTATTATGGGATATTAAACATTTATAGAGAAATTCAGAATACTTAAAAAGAGAATGCAAATAATTACTGAGTTCAGAGTCAAAACATAAATGCAAAGTTGACTGTAGTTTTAAGGACACCTCGTTTCCTCTAGGCTATTAGGCTACTTATGTCTGAGTGTCCCTAAACTCTCTCTAAAAATTACAAATATCAAGAACAGTAGCAAATGGATCCTCCATAGCCCTTAGCAGATAACTAAGATATGATTATTTCTATCTTCTCAAATTGTATTATGGAAGGAATGAAACACATAGTGCACTCCATGTTCCACAGTAGAATGGAAAGTTCTAGAACCCACTGTAGAATAGAAACTGAATGTAAATGATATCAGAAACCTGGCATGAGTGAAGTCCCCCAGAAATGAACTCCCCTAGAATTACTTGATTTTATTATTTGGAATTGTTGTTGCTAAAGGAAACATTTAGACATTACCTTTCCTTACTTTTCCCAATAAAGCTTGTTGTGGTAAGTGAGGTCTTCTTAGTTAAAGTAAAAAAATAATCTTTAGGTACAGCATAAGTAATCTGTAGTTACTGAAAGTTGCTTGTCATATTCGGTTTGGTTTTTCCTTCCTGTTTTTCATTTAAATGTAAACAGGAAAGAAAAGAAACAAGCAGAAGTCTTACTCATTAGTGTAAGCTTAAAACTAATCCCAAATAATGAAGGCTTAGATGTCCAATAGACTAGAACCATTCAATGGGACCAGGTAAAAGTCCCTGTGTAATCAGACAGAACTAAACATGTAGACAGTGGATGTGAAGCAGGGTGTGGATTGGAAACTATTTGAGGAAGAGTCTGTCTCTGGTCAGAGTCCAAACGTAAGGCAGTATAAAACCCCTAAATGGAGGACCATCATAACAGTTGACACAGATATAACTCCTACCTCCTGCAGGCTGAAAACCAACTGTTCATTTTCAGGTAAGCTCAGTGGTCTCCTTTACCACTGATGTTATGATGCTATTACATAACACTCTCATTCCAGTTTTAAGAGACTACTAGAAATCTTTCATACTGCTTGCCTCTACTTCTGTCCCCACTCCTGTTATCCTCTGATCTCAGCTGTGCCTTCCTCTAAGGAAGACTTCCCAGAATCCAACCCCGTTTCCCACTTCTATTCTTCTATTCCACCACTCTCCACTGCTCATCATTCCAAATTGTTTGCTGACTGAAGTCTTTTCTCATTTCTGGTGTTAACGTACCTTCATGGTCACCCATTGATTACATGGTTATCTCCTGTGTCCTTATCTCCCATTACATAGTAATAAATTTAATTTGCTCACTTTTATGAGCTCAAGAACAATCACTGTGCTGACCATACTGTATATACTTAATAGATATTTACCACAAGAATATCACAAGAGAATGAATATGAATGATTGGCACCTTCCCATTTGTATATTGGAATATGATTACACTTGTGGTCACTCTTGTATTCCTCATGCACAAGAGTAAGTGTCCTAACTCTCTATCTTGCTCTCTGGTAACAACCAATCCACTTGTATTTTTTTTTTCCACAATCTGAGGCAGCATTATTCAACTCCATGAAAATGAAAACTGGATCAATCTCAGCAAACTATACCCTTTAAATATGCGTGTGTGCACATTTCTCTCTCTCTCTCTCTCTCTCTCTCTCTCTCTCTCTCTCTGTCCTTCTCTCCACACTTATGGAGGCTGGAGGACAACCTCGGGTATCATCTGCAGTATGCCATCTACCTCCTTTCAGACAGTGTCTTTGACTGGAGCTTGCTGATTAGGTTAGATTGACAGACCAGCTCCAGGAAACAACCTCTCTCTACCTTCCCAGCAGTGCAATTACAAATACATGCTAGCGTGTCTCAGAAGTTTTACATGGCTTCTAGAAATCAAACCCAGATTCTCGTGCTTGCAAAGCACCAACATCACTGTCTGAACCAATTATCTCCCTAGTCTTCATTGTATCTTTTTAAAATTTTATTTTCCACACTATTTTTATTGAGCTTTTGTACATTTTATACAACAGTTCTTAATCAAATTTGTTATATAGCTATTTATTTAAGCACAATATACCACAGTCCACATCATGAATTTAATCATTAATTCATCATATTGTTTTAATCACTTTGAATTGTCAAAATTTTTGGTCTTGAGCATGATATGCATGTTACTTCTGTAAGCAAAAATAGATACTTAGATAATGAAAACTCCACTAGCTTTGTAATGGCAGTATTCCTTTTAGGGGTTCAGATAATCTTTACACTTTTTATGTGAATACAGATGATGTGAAGACAATATTAGAAAATAGGACAATAAGAATCTCTGTACACAAAATTCCACACTACAATTTTTAAAGTGTTTTTGTATATATAGATATTTAAAATTTGTGATTGAGCTTTGGTAGTCTTATACAGTGGTTCTTGATCAAATTTAGGCTCCCTCCCCCATTCATGATCCCACTCCCCACTGGACCTTATGTATTCCACCATACACATTAAGTCCCATACGGTCAAGCATTTGTACGTAGATGTCCTTCAGTGTAAATTCATCCACTGGAGTCTAGTCAGCTCATCTATAGATCATATGTAAGGCATACTCTCTCTCATCCACCATCAATCAGTCCCCAATAGTTTTTCAGACTAGGGCCTGTCTTCCACCCATTTCTCTCCTTCCCTCTTGGCCCTTGTTTAATAGAGTTGGCATGGGTCCTGTGCTCCACGTTACTATTGCCACAAGTTCACATGTGCAGGCTTCCAGTGCCGTGAAAGCCTCTGCGTCTTTGTTCATAAACCAACCCTGGCAGTTAGAATCTTTCTGCCCCTTTTCCTCAATGGTGGGTGGGTGAGGTTCAATATAGGAGTCTCACCCAAGGATACACACTTTGCAATCTCTTATTCTTTAAAACTTGTCCAGCTGTTGCCTTCTGTGTGCATCATATTCTGTTGTATAAGGAAGCTTTACTGGTGAGAGTGGAGGGATGCATTAGTTTTCTCTCTACTCTTTGTTCTGCTATGTTCTATGAGCCTTAGGTGTAGAGGTTCAACTGTAGATGTGTCACCTACTGCTTGGCATCTCTCAGGCATATATTCTCTTTGTCTAAGTAGTTGTGGAATTTTGCAATAGCTTCTAACTGTTGCAAAAAGGAGCTTCTTTGATGAGTGGTGTACGATATGCTTGTCTGTAAATATAAGGACCCATATTTAGCATATGGCAAGAAATTTCATTTGTCTAGAGATATGACAGAGGTAAGGTTTTCCCTAGGATCTATGTTTTCTTCTGCTGTGTGCTGAGTTTACAGTGCCACTCATGAGTTCACTCCCATTGAGAGGGTTTTAATTCCAATTAGATAGGTGTTGCTTGCCCTCCAGATAACAGTGCCTCTGCTGCACCAATAGAGATAGTTTGCCTTTCGAGTCATTATGGTTATTAGGACTTAGGGTTGGTTTGGACCATCAATTCTTTTTTTTCTCCATTGACAGTTCTCATTTTATCATCTAGCATTACGATACCTTAACTTCAGGTAGAACCTCACCAGGTCAGTTCCTGCTCAACTGCTCTAAGTCCTGTATCCAAAGCATGCCCTGACTTCAACAGTAGGGTGTTATCTACCTGTTCTGGGGGATAAACAAGAGGTTTGAAAATAGCTATGTTATTTTGTGAGTCTCCTGGACTATTGTCACAAACTATTCAAAGGGAAGTCTCTTCTGTCTGGCATTGTGTTCCTTGCTAAACAGTTCCCAGGTATACATATGAACTAATATGTAGATACTGTATGGCCATTTCTCATGGGGTTTCAGGGGCATCACATTTCCCTCTAGGTTTCCTAGCCCCTGGGATTCACTTATCTCCACTCTTTTTTCTCCCATCTGGCTACCTTCATCCCTCACTCCCCAGTCATAGTGCTGCTATTATCCCCACCTTCCCCCCAATACCTCCTGATTCCTGCTATCTTTCCTCTCTTGACTTCCCTCCCTCCCCCACACCATGGTCTCTCCCTCCTCTACTCCCTGATAAACACTCCCAATTTCCTCATCTACCCCCCAGTAACATTTGTTCCCTACTATCCCCCTTATAAGTTCTTTCTTTTTCTTTGCCTCCGTGAATCCTTTCCATTTTCCTGGCTCCTGGTGTTACATTAGGGTATATACCCTCACATATAAGGGATTGGTGCTACAATCAACAAATGATGGAGAACATATGATGTTTGCTTTTCTGCATTTGTGTTACTTCACTTAGTATAACACTCTCTAGTTCCATTCAATTGCCTGTAAATTTCATAATTTCATCGTTTCTTTCCGCTGAGTAGAACCCCATTGTGTAAATGTATCACATTTTCATTATTCATTTGTCTCATGAGGGACATTTATCTTGCTTCAGTTTCTTAGCTATTGTGAAGAGAGAAGCAGTAAATGTGGATGTATAGATATCTCTACAGTAGGATGAGTCCTTTGGGTATATGCCAAGGAGTGGTATTACTGGATCATATGGTAGGTTAATTTTTAATTTTTTTGGAAGTTCTCCACAATACTTTCCAAAATGGCTGCACAAGTTTGTAGACCCACCAGCAAAAAAGCATTCCTCTTTCTCCACATCCTCTCCAGCATTTGGAATCTTTCATTCTCTTGATCTTAGTCAGTCTGACTGGAGAAAGATGAAATCTTAAAGTGATTTTTATCTGCATTTCTCAAATTAGTAAGGGTTTTGAGCACTTTTTAGGGTGCTTCTTATTCATTTTTATTTCTTCATTTGAGAACTCTGCCCATCTTTTATTGGGTCGTTTATTTTCTTGCTTTTTTGTTTGTTTGTTTTTGTGAATTCATTGTATATTCTGGATATTAATCCTCTGTCAGATATATAGCTGGCAAAGATTTTCTCCCACTCAGTGGATTTCCTTTTCATTCCTTGGCTGTTTCTTTAACTATACAGAAGCTTTGTAGTTTAATCAGGTCACACTTATTGATGATTGACTTTAATACCTGAGCAGTTGATGTCCATTTTAGAAAATCTTTTCCTATGCCTATATCTTGGAGGGTATTGCCTATGCTTTCTTCTAGCAATTTCAGGGTTTCAGGTTCTATCCATTTGGTATTTGATCCATTTGGAGTTGACTTTTCTGCAGGGTGAAAAATAAGGAACCAATTTCATTCCTCTGCAGGTGGAGACCCAGTTTTTCCAGCACCAATTGCTGAAGGTGCTTTTTCCTCCATTGTGTGTTCTTGGAACATTTGTCAAATATCAGGAGGCTGAAATTGCATGTGCTCATGTTTGGGTCTTCTATTCTGTGCCATTGATCTCTGCATCTACTTTTGTGCCAGTACCATACTCTGTAATATAATTTGTGATCTGGTATGGTAGTCCCCCAGCATTTGTCTTTTTGCCCAAGGCTGATTTGGCTAACTAGAGTCTTTTGTGATTCCATATGAATTTTAGGATGATGTTTTCTCAGTCTCTGTGAAGAATGTTGTGGGTATGTTGATTTGCATTGCACTGAATCTATAAATTACTTTTCGTAAGATGGTCATTTTCCCCATTATTAATTCTACCAATCCATGAGCATGGAGGGTCTTTCCATCTCCTAGTGTCTTCCTTTGTCTCTGTCTTTACAGATTTGAGATTTTCATTGTAGAGATCATCACTGTCTTTGGTTAGGTTTACTCCTATTTTATTTTATTTTACTTTGAAGCTATTGTAAATGGGAGAGCTTCCTTAATTACTTTTTCTGATTTCTTATTTTGGTATATAGAAAAGTTACTGGTTTTTGTAAGCTAATTTTGTAACCTTCCACTTTACTGGACGTGTTAATCATTTATAACAGTTTTCTGGTAGGATTTTTGGGATCTCTTATGTATAAAATAATATTATCTCCAAACAGAGATAATTTGACCTCTAGACCAAACCTTCTAGAACTTTTAATATGAATGCATGTTGGATTTTTGTCAAATGCCCTTTCTGCATCTATTGAGATGACCATGTGGTTTTTGTCTTTGAGTTCATTTATATGTTTTAGTACCTTTATTGACTTGTGAATTTTGAACAATTCCTGCATCTCTGGAGTAAAGCTGACTTGATCATGGTAGATGATTTTTTTTGATGTGTGTCTATATGCAGTTTGTATTTTGTTGAGTATTTTTGCATCTATGTTCATTAAGTACATGGATCTATAGTTTCTTTTTTTTGGTTGTATCTTTACCCGGTTTTGGTATTAGACCAATACTGGCTTCATAGAAAGGGTTTGGGAATTCTCCCTCTGTTTCTATCTTTTTGAATAGTTAAGCAGTATTGATTGTAGATCTTTGAATGTCTGGTAGAATTCTTCTGTGAATCCATCTGGGCCCGAGCTTTTGTTAGTTAGGAGTTGTTTTTATTACTGTTTCAATTTCCTTATTTTTATGTGTCTGTTTAAGTTGTTTAATCTTCTAGATTTTTGTTTTATTGGAGTATAGATTTTTAAAATATTCTCTTACAATGTTCTGGATTTTTTGGTGTCTATTGTGATGTTTCCCCTATCATCTCTGGTTTTATTGATTTGGAGGTGCTCTTTCTTTCTTTTGGTTAACTGGGCTAGCGATCTGTCCTTCCTTCCTTCCTTCCTTCCTTCCTTCCTTCCTTCCTCCCTTCCTTGCTTTCCTTTAACTAGGGTAAGTATCTGTCTATCATGTTTAGCCTTTCAAAGAACAAACTCTTAGTTTCATTGATTTTTAAAATTGTTTTCTTTGCTTCTATTTCATTGATTTCTGCTTTGACCTTTTATTTCTTTTTGTCTGCTAGGTCTGGGGTTGGTTTGTTCTTGCCTTTCCAGAATCTTGAGTTGTACTGTTAAGCCATTTATATGTCCTCTTTCTGGTTCTTTAATATAGGCACTAAGAGCTATAAACTTCCCTCTTAGGAATGCTTTTAAGGTGTCCCAGAGGTTTTGTTGTGTTGTATTTCATTTTCATTTCATTCCAGGAATGCTTTTTTTTCTTTCTTAATTTCTTCTTTGACCAACTCATCATTCAGGAGTGTGTTGTTTAATCTCCATGAGTTCATGTTGTTACTAGAGCTTCCATTGCTGTTGATTATCAGCTTTATTGCACTGTGGTCTGATAGAATGCACGGAATTATTTCATTTTTTATTTATTGAGTTTTGTTTTGTGTCCCAGAATATGGACAATTTTAGGGGAACTTGCATGGGCTACTGAGTAGAAGGCCTATTCTTTAGCGCTTGAGAGGAATATTTTATAGATGTCTATTAGGTCAATTTGATGTAAAATAAAATTTAATTCAGCTGTATCTCTGCTTATTCTTTGTCCAGTTGACCTGTTTATTGAAGATACTGGGTAAAGTCACCTACTATTACGGAGTTGGGGTTAATCTATGTTTGATAGTTCTGGAGTATTGGTTTTATGAAATTGGGTGCTCCATCATTTGGTGCATATATGTTCATGGTTGGATTATCTTCTTTGAACATTGTTCCTTTGACTAGAATTTAAGTAACTCTCTTTATCTCTTTTGATTGGTTTTAATTTGAGGTCTATTTTGATATTAGAATGACAACATCTGCTTCCTTCTTAGAGCTATTTTCTTGGAATATTATTTTTCCATCCTGTCATCCTAAGGTAGTGTCCACCCTTAAAGGTAAGATGAGTTTTCTTTCTTGATCCATTCCACTGGCCTGTGTCTTTTGATAGAGGGGTTTAGGCCAATAATATTTAGTATCATTATTGAAAGGTGTGTAATGTATACTGTCATTTTAATTTCTTTATATTTGTGGCCCTCTTTTGTACTTCCATTTTTATTCATTTATTTCTTTTCTTTTTGAAGCCTCTTGGGAATACTTATTCCATTCTTCAGTCCTTTGTATTGCTTTGAGTATTCTCTGTAGGGCTGGTTTGGTGGACATGAATTCTTTCAGCTTATCGTGTTGTGAAATATTTTCCATTCTCCTTCTACCATGGTAGATAGTTTTGTTGGAATAAGTATTTATGGTTGGCATCCATGGTCTTTTAGAACTCGGAATACTTTGGTCCAGGCTCTTCTGGCTTTCATAGATTGCATTGAGAAGTCAGCTATAATTTTGATGGGTTTTTCTTTATATGTAACTTTTTTTTTCTCTAGCAGCTTTCAGTAACCCTCTCTTTGTTCCATACATTTAATGTTTTTACTATGATGTGCCATGAGGAGTTTCTGTTCTGTTCATGTCTAATTGATGTTCTATGTACTACTTGAATTGCTATAGGTAAGTGTGTCCTAAATCTAGGGAAGTTTTCTTCTATAATCCTGTTGAAGATCTGTTCAATGCCATTGGCCTGAGATTCTTCTCTTTCCTGTATGCCCATAATTCTTAGATTTAGTCTTTTCGTGTTGCCCCACATCTCCTGTGCATTCCATTCCAATGTTTTTTTATGAATTTTACATCGTCTTTGCTTAAAGAATACAGATCTTTAACTTTATCATTTAGTCTTGATACTGTTTTCCATTTCATTTATTTTACTTGTGAGACTTTCTTCTGTTGTATCTAATTGTCTTATTGACTTTTTCAATCCAATGTTCATTTCTGTTTGGGTTTTCTTCACTATTTCTATCTTTTTGTGAATCCACTTTTCAAGTCATGAATTGTTTTTAATATTTCATTAAAGTGCATGTTTGTATATTCTTGGACTTCCATTACAAGTTTATGCCTTTCCTTTTTTGAGTTCTTTGAGTTATTTGTGTTTTCTTTAAGTTCTTTGATCATATTTATGATTGTTCTTTTAAATTCTGCATCCTGGAATTCCACAGGGTGGTTCTCATTGTCATGCACTTTGGTAGGACTAGTGAGTTTTGTTGGGGATGTATTCTCTTGGTTTTTCATATTATTTGTGTTTTTGCACTGCCATTTGAACATATGAATGTTCTTTGTTGATTATGTGTCCAGTAGGAACTTCTACTCTGCTTTTGTCGAACTTAATTTTTGTTCTCTTTATATTCATTATATAGCTTGGTTACTTTTTGTTCAGGTATGGAATATAAATTGGTGCATATTTCAGGTTCTTGCAGGGTAGTGCAGTGGTCTAGGTGTATAGTGGGACAGGGTAGTAGGTAGGCTGATCAGGTTAGTAGGAGAGCTGGTCTGTGTCAGACAGGTCAGGAGCCAGTGGAGTCTGTCCTAGGGAATTTAGCTAGCCAGGGTTAGGGATCTGAGGCAGAGGAATTAGGGCCTGCCTGGGTACAAGGCTAGCTGGAGATAGACTGGGAGTTGGCAACAGGAATGGAATAGAGAGGCAGTGGGCAGGATCTGTTTGTCTGCTTGGGGCAGGTCTGTCTGGGTGCTGGGGGCAGGGAAGAAGGCAGTGGAGAGACCACCTGAGTAGGGACTTAGTAATCTATAATCAGTGTAGTTTTGATTTGCATTTTCCTAAAGGGACAGCTACTTGACTCCTTTGCTTATTTTTAATTTTTTTTATTAATTGAGACTTTTATACAATATGTTTTGATCACATTAACCTCAACTCCTTGACCAACTCCTCCCAGATTCACCCTCCTTACACAAAAACTTCACCAAACTTCATTTCCTCTTAAAAAAATAGCCCATAGACTTCAATTTGTGCTGCCCGCATACTCCTGTGTCTGAGTCCATTCACTGGAGCATGGTTGACCTACCAGGAGACACACCATTAAACAAAACTGACTCTCCTTCACCTGGAAGCTATCAACTGTTCATAGCTCCTCAGTTAGGGTGGGGGTTCGTAAGCATTTTCCTTCTCCATTCTAGAAAGTTGACTGCTTTGCCCATTAAACATATTTGGCTCTTTGTTCTTTTCATTTTGGCACTTGAAGAGTTCTTTATATACCAAACAATTGCCAGATATATAATTTACATATGTTTTCCTCCAACCTCAATTCTGAAGTTTTCTTTTTTTTAAGGATTTAATTTATTGGGCGGGGTTGGAGAGATAGCTCACTGGCTAAGAGCACTGGCTGCTCTTGTAGAGGACCCAGGTTTGGTCTCCAGCATCCACATGGCGGCTAACAACTGCCTGTAACTCCAGTTTCAGGGGTCCAACGCCCTCTTCTGATCTCTGCAGGAGCTGCACAACAAGGGTACACTTACATACATTCAGGCAATATTCTCATACACATAAAATAAAAATAGTAAATAAAATATTAAAAAGGATTTATGTTTAACTGTGTATGAATCTGTGTTTGTGTTTGTGTGTGTCTGTGTGGAGGTAAGTGCATGTGAGTAGAGGTGTCCTTGGAGATCAGAAAAAGAAGTTGTATCCCTTAGAGCTGGGGTTACTGGCAGTTGTGAGTCTCTGGATATGGGTGCTGGGAACTGAAATCAATCCTTTGGAAGAGCAGTATATGCTCTTAACCACTGAGCCAGCTGTCTAGGCCCTCTACAGGTTTTCTTTTAACATGCTTGATAATGGTGTTTACTGAAGAACCTGTTGCTAAACCCATGGCTATGGAATTTACTTTGCTGTTTCTTCCAGCTGTTTTATAGTTGTAACTCTCACATTTGGTCATTCATTATTTGCAAGGTGAATTTTGTAGATAGTATGTAGTTGAAATTTCCTTCATCTTTCTGTATCATCTGTCATCCAGGAAAACAGAATAAGTTCAACTGAAATACATTCCTATCTCCCAGGTTTTGTTCCTTCTGCTGTCTTTGACACAATTCTGTATTTTCATTTCATATGGGTCTATATTTCCAATCATTTGATATGCCTCATCACATGAGCTCCTCCTGTGCTATCTTATAGTTCCTTTTCTTCTCATCTTGTCAAAATGAACAGAAATACTTTTTCAACAAATCCCATAACTTCTTTTACAATACTAACTTACATATTATTTAGTTATTTATTCCCTCACCCATATATTAATAATTATTTGGCATTTGTGTTAAGTACTGCATTCTCTTCAAACTCTCACATGTGGCACATCTCTCTTTTCCTCCTGGTGTTAGACTTCGAAAACACAGGAACATCATGGCGCTGGACTCTGCTCCTCATAGATCTCAGATACTCAAATTGTTGTAATTAAGCATTGCACAAATGCTGGTATTATGCAAACATTCCACCACTGAATGGAGACAAGGGACTCTAAACCCTTGACCCTCACATATCTCCTGCTCACTGAATCACTGGTCTCAGCTACAGACGGGCAAGTTTACAGCAGTGTGCTAGTCCCAACTTATCAAATTTACTGCACCATTTCTCCTTTGACCCACTTCTCATCCTTTGTTTGTAAATGGGATTTTCAGTTTCTCCTGAGTGGAGATTGTTGCAGCAAGATAACAATCAGCTATTTTCTGGAAGCAAAACCCAAAGAATACAAGGCTGCTTAAACTCACTTGCTTATAGATTTTATATAAACGATCGTGCCAGACTCATTTGAAGTTTTAGTAAAGTCATTTAGCAAAATGTCAATAGAAGTGGTTTATACATCTTTAAGCATTTCTTTCCCAGACATTCCTTATGCAAAGACTAGAGAAAGCTCTGATAGTCTGCTGTGACTGTGTGTGTGTGTAAGCTTCTAAGCTTCTTTTGCTTTTTCCATTTAAAAAAATTTCTCAAAATCTTTTTCTAATTGGTCTTGAAGCATTGAACATGGCCATGATAAATACAGGATTGATAGCTTGCAATGCAACATTTGACTTTCCCATCATATTCCAACGTTGAATAAACATTGTGGGTGTCTTTTCCAGGTTTTTGGGGGTTTTGAGTTGATGGATTTCAATTACCAAATTTCTTCAAGCTACAAAATAGTCCTCAGATAGAAAATTTCTGAATTCCAATGCATTTTGCTACACAGTACTGGTAAAATAAATATCAAAGTACTAATCTTTGAAAATGAGAAAAGGTCATAGGGGCAGGAATTCACCAAATAAATCCTGTTGGTGGGCTCAAAAATAAGACACAACAGTCATGACTGAGTTTAATAATTTAATCAATGGAATTTAAAGTAAAATCGTCATAGCAAATGTTCTAATTGGCTGTGATCAGTTTCTCCTGCTTCCCAGCACTTTTCCCTACATCTACTTATTTTAAGCAGACCATTAGATGGTGCTGTCCACATAGTTTACAGACACGCTCCTGCAGTCATTTTGAACAGAACCAAACACACACTTTTGTTCTGGGTTTTATACAACTCCAGCTCTGCCTCTAAAGCTGCGATTTTCTTAATCTCTTTTTATGTTTTGGATGCAACTGGGTGGAGCCCCCACACATGTATAACTATGGATATTTTACGACAGACATAAAAAGATATTTGATACTTTTTCAATTCTTAAATCTCAGTGATAAGGAAGCAGAACTTGCTGGAGGCTATTTCAGATCCATGGAGATACAACGTGCCCTCATTTGTAAGCCGCCCATACCTCCCTTAAAGTGATGGGATGTCTTTGTTGTCATTTTTATATATAAAAGATAAGGTTTAAGTAAATCATACTCTTCATTAAAATTGTTTCTAATTTAAAAGCAGGACCTTTGACTTATCTTCATATAGGTGGAACTGGTAAAAGAAAGGAGCCAGGGGCTCCTCCCAAGCCCATGTCACCCCTGATATGGTCTTAAACACCCAAAAGGAAAGTATAACCAAAGATTAAAGGGGCCAATATAATTTCATAAGAGTCCATATGTGTAGCTAAAGGCTACATAACAAGCAACAATGCCAGACAGGTGATACCTTCTTTTGAGTTGTTGGCCAGGGTAGCCAAAGGGATTCTCAGATAGTAACCCAGCATAGAACTTGGAAAATGAACAGCAGACCCCAATCTTATCCAAAGGAATATTGACAACTGATTACCTCTAGATGAGGAACAGATGACCCTCCTAAAACAAGAACCTCTAGATAGGCTGACTAGATTCACCAGAAGGGCAAATAGTGGGGAATGGCTCGTCATACCGACAACACAGCAGACAGTAGCAGGGTATAAGGACTCTAGTGGGGGGAGGGAGGCTATGGGAGGGTGCTCTCTGGGAAGTGGGTGTAAAAATAAATTAATTAAAAAAAGTTTTTAAAAATAATAAAGTCTTATTAGATTTCATAATTTTTAATTATCCCTTTCTTTTTTGCCTCTTTGTAATATTGACTTTGAACCTTTGGCTTTTTAAAAGAAAACCTCTATTCTAACCCTCTGTATGCTTCTGTTTATTTTTAGCCTCAAATTTAATAAGGATAATTTGCAGGGCCAAGACTGACTTAACTGCTTCAGAGTAGAGTCCATTTGGCACTTGGAGCAGATGCCAAATCACTTAATATATCTTAGATGTCATCAAGAGAATATCTCTGAAGTCTAAAATCAAGATGCCTTTTATTTCTGGGACATAGGTTTTTCTTTTTGACATTTAGCTTGGAAAAACAAATTTTCAAGTCACTGTTTTTCTCCAAGTTGCAGAATGGTCAGCCAGCTCTTATTTCTACCACCGAGCAAAGTCTGTTTTCTTGTTTTCCAGAAACCTTGGACCTCTTGACTGGGAAGGTATGATGGCATATGTTAAATCCACTGACACTAAATTTAGAAGTGTTTTTTCCCTCCCCTAAGTAAGATCAAGCAGGCTCTGTGGAAAGGACAGGCAGGCTTTCCATCACTGAGGGCCACAAGGTCGAGCAAACAAAAGGGGCTTTGTGATATCAGTGACTTAACCTTTCTTACTCTTTCTAGACACATAAGACATTTCAGATATACCTAATAACATTAAACATTCTAATGGAATAACATAAATTGGAAAGATGAACTCTTAAAATGCATTTGTTCAATGAATACATTGTGAATGAGTAACCATATAGGTATCTGATTACAATTGCATAACTTTGACATAAAGATAGATGTGAATACATGAGTATCCTGTTTGATACATGGGAAAATTGAGACTTCAGATAGTTCAAGTTCATAGATCTAAAATCAATACCCATGAAAGACATGTGACCCCCTCCATAAATACTCTTTTCTTCAACTTTTGAATACTCATGAAAACTCAATACTTTTTCAGTTGTTCCTGTTTAACAATCTAGATTATGTGTCCTCTACTTAAACATCGGCTTAAATTCGTCTTGACTTATTAGCTCAGGGCAGAGCTAGAGTTTGCTGTTTTCTGGTCAGGACGCAATTATGGGAATAGATAGAAAGACAACCCCGCTTCTTCCTGACAGGATAAATTGCCATATTCTTCCCAGGTCACTTGTACTTTGGGAGCCACTTTTCTCTGAGTTTAAGGATTTTTGAAGGAATGGGTATTATTTTAAAGAATTCATAACTTAAAGGAACACTGAAGCAGGGAAATGTCCTTTGACAGCTTCCATCCAAGACCAATAAAAAATTTAGAGAGCTGTGATAGACTACATTTGCTTTTTAATACCCACCATATGTCTGCTTTTATTCAGGGACCAGAGGAGTGGGTTAGTGTTTATTTTCACAGATGATATAAATAACAGCCCTGTAATTACTTATTTCTCCTTGGTGATAACATTTTGGATTGTACTGAACAAAGTGTTAGGGATAAACTTTAAACCATCACTAATTGTTAATACAGACAGTCCACGAATATGTCTTTGGTTAGTATCTGCAATACTGCAGACTATGGGTCTTTGGAGTGTGGATTGTTTTACAGTTAAAGACAAAGATGATTACTTTCAGGGATGTTAATATTGATATTCTTATTTCCGGAGTTTTTTTCCTTTGACTCTTTTAGGCTTTGTTTAATGATCTATACATCTAAAACTGAGTTTTTAGAAATTATAATCCAATTATATTCTTCCTTTTCCTTCCAAGAAACCAAACCCTAACTTTCCTATTCACCTTTGCCTCTGTCTCTGTGGGGAGAGCAGAAGGAGACCTTACACTCATGCCCAGAGGGATGCAAGGCCTTCATATTTGTAGAGTCTCTCTGTGTCCAGGCCCTGGCCTAACCTGTTACATATGTGGAGGTATACTATTTCAAAGTGCTAATTGTCTGGTATAACTGCCAATTCTCTCCAGCTTCATCTCTAAATGGAAAAGCAACATGGCCATGGGGACGATTTACAGTGGGGAACCAAGTTCTTTAGCTTCTAAGTTCAAAGGGCACCACCTGTGGAAGACAAGAGAAATGTTGAAAGGAAACACAGCTAGAGAGAGCAGATTTTTCTTCCTCATCTGCAGGCTGAAGAAATAAAGGGCAGCCTGAAGCTTACAGGTCTGCTCCAAAGTGGCTCAGCCCTGAGGACACTGGACCAAATTTCCTCTCCCTTCTTTAAATGTACTTTCTGAAGTTGCTTCCAAGGCCAGCCAGAATCTACAGTTTTGCAAAGGATTGAAGACTGAGGTTCTTTCTTTGGGTTTGACTTAAAAAGGGAGCAATGAGTATAGTGGACATTTGCTAAAGAACTGATTAAACATTTTAGACAGAATGTTTGCAGGTAGTGATATTTTGGCCTTCTTTGTACTTAAATAATTTCTGAGCTTAATAATAATCAGGTGTTGGCTCTCCCTCTCCTTCTTGATCTTTCTTATTTGGGTTTGTGATATTTACAGGTCTCTGCTACAGTGATTTCATCTAGTGTCTATGTGTTTTTCTAAGTCTTTATGGCAAGTCTTTGTAATGTCATCATTTCCTTTAGATGATACTCTGTCAACACTGGATCCTCATCACTGGCCATCTGCTTTTCATTCCCTCTTCCTCTATGTATCTTTTGTCCTCTTTCCTCCAGGATCTGCAGTACACTGCCTTTGTTAGCTGTCTGGCAACATGCAGGCTAGGAAGAATGATTTAATTTTTCTCAAAAATTTGACTTCCAAGAGTCAAAAATTCAGCATCTTATGAGGGAGAATCTTTTCCACTTCCCCCTTCAGAAAACAAACCAACCTCTTTTCAGTACCTTCCTGTTTCTATTTTTAAGCATCCCTGCATCAGCCATTTTGGAGCCCGCATTGACCACTAGCTGTTGGGATTACCGGGGGAGATAAGAATTTTTAACTGTCGGTTACCTGTGGCTTGCTGGCTGCTTTACAAGTGTGGTCACTGCCGGTGAGCTGGGCTGCAGGTTAAGGTCCCAGGTTCATGCGTAACCTGCTGCACAGATGTCATTTTGGACAAATCGTTTGTCTCTGTCTCAGTTCTTCATCTGCAAGAGAGATTTCTACAGCTACTGAATAAGGATAAAAAGAGAAGGGAGACAGACAAAAATTTCCAAGATGCTTTAAAATGTAAAGGAGTGCTGTTATTCCTTGGAGATAAGGTGATAAGAATATGAACTATTTCTTATTAATGATTAATAGACTTAAAATAGGTACTGTTTAGATTGGTTTCTTTTAAGGTTAGATATTAAAGCAAATCTCTTTGGAAGACAAATGTGAGTTGAAGCAGCTTGAATATGTTCATCTTCATAATTTCTTTAAACCAAACAATTTTGGGAAAAGTTGAACAAATTGTGCTGATTATAAGTCAGATTCTTCCATTTACTTTAAGATAACTAGAAAATTAAAAAGTTATCATGGAGGCAAAGTGAATAGAGAGTACCACGATGGGATTCCTAATACTTGCGGTGCATTGTTTAGTTCTAGCCTTTGAAAGAGTTTTCCTATTTATATTTGCTAATGACAAATATAAGCAAAGAGCATTTTGAAAAACCAAAAAGTCCAAGGGATTTGAAGAATATGCATGAAGTTCTATTACTGCAAATTTGGTTATAGTATATTAATTTTATGCAGAGAAATCCCACTGGATTTTTATTTCTATATTAAAAATTACCACTTAAATGTAAAAGTGTGCTTTCATGTTACATTGATGTCCTATGTGACCTACATTTCAAAAAATCATTATGTATATATAATCCTATCTTGTTAAAACCTAATCAAGTTATATATTTGCTTCTCTTTGAGGGCTGTGGTGTAGCAGATTAAAAAAATTAGGACATGTAGTCAGGAGTCAAGGAAGAAAGGCTGATGTAGCCCAGTTAGGGACAATGTAAGAAAGCAAGGGGAAGCAGGTGAGTGCAGAAAAACCGTGTTCTGTTTGGGTAGGAAAATAATTGATAGGAGAAGCAAAACCCTATTTGCCTCAGAAATGCAAATGCATCTCAGGGCTGCATTAAGTACATCCTTGGGATGAGATTCAGAAGTGCCACTTCTTTTATTTGTCCCCTTGCCCCCAAATATTTGTACCACCATGATGTGATAGAATTTTAAAACCACACACGGGGCAATATTTTAGCTTGGTGTTTCTATCTGATTAAGCTGAGCTCCCTTCTCTGTGGTTTGTTCTACATCCACATACTGGTATTTCTTTTGGTAAATTTTGCTATCTCCTGCAGAGGATTATCAATAGCTTTGAGGCCAGGGAAACCTCTTCCTCTCATGACTAATTTCAAGGCAGGAATTACTATATTACTTTGTTCATTCTGAGGGCTTACTAAATGCCCTTAATTAAAATTTGAGAAATGAAATGTATACAGTTACCTGGTGTTTGTTTGCTGAACAAAAAAATTTAATCTTGTCTAGATAACAAATAGAGGAATGGGTATTATAGAAACAACTGGGCAGATGTCTGCACAGATAGCTGAAAAAAATGTAGTGAAAATTTCAGAAAGAGAAGTGCAACTTTGGATAGAAAAATCTTGTTCAGGGAAATGCTAGGAGAAAGTATCCACACATATCTGTGATGGGCAATCCTCTCCATGCACCGTGGCTTTCTGCATTTCTCAAAATGCAGCTTCTCTGAACACTTGTGTACAGGGCTCTGTGTGAATCTAAGTTTTTGTTTCTCTGGGATAAATACCCATAAGATAATTGCTGGGTTGTATGATAATGCATGTTTGGTTTTGTGTGTTGGTTTCCTTCTAATCTTGTCTGTAGTGATGTAAACATCTCTTCACAGCCCAAAGAATTAACTATCTCTTTCTCATTGGAACAGATGCCCTGAAGTTTAAAATGTTGGAAACAGATCTCTAGATTCTGCAGAAAACACTTAGCCCTATGCTCTTTGTTACATAAACATGGCTCTATTTCTGAGGTATGCCTTGAATTTCATATAATTATATACAGTCTCCATAGATTAAAATGTAGACATGTAAATATGAAAATATGTTTTACAGAATCACAGAGATATAAAGGATTTCCTTTTCTGTATTTCTTGTCCTGTGTTTATAGATACTTGTCTTTTTTTTTTTTTTAACTGATTACCTGTGGCTCCTCAATAGAGGGCTGACCTAGCATGTGTGACTAACTATAGCAAAAAAAATTACAAAGAGTACTATGGAAATGAAAATTAAGCTTTATATGCTCTGTGATTCCGTGATACATATTTTCATATTTACATATTTACATTTTAATCTATAGAGACTGTGTGGAATTATATGAAATTCAATGCATACCACAAAAAATAAATGTCTACCTATATGGAGCACAGAGCTAAGCATTTTCTACAGAATCTAGGGACCCGTTTCCAACATTTTAAACTTCAGGGCATCTGTCCCAATGGGAAAAAAGTTAGTTAATTCATTGGACTGTGAAAATGGAAACTAACACACAAAACTAAACATGCACTCATCACACATATGTAGTCCATTGATTTTGGTGTATACAGTTTTGTTTGGTTTTAACTTTTAGTGAAATACACACATAGATATACCTTAAGTGTATGATATGATGAGTTTTTTAAAATGTATACACTCAAGCTTGGGGGTGGGGTAATCCAAGCACTTGGGGGGCAGAGGCAGGTAGATCTCTGAGATTGAGGCAAGCCTGGTCTATATAGTGAGTTCCAGGCCAGCTGCGGATACAGGGAGACCCTGTCTCAAAAAGGCAAAAAAAGATAACTAATATAGCTGGGCATAGTAGCCCAGGCCTTTAATCGTAGCATAGGGCAGGCAGAGGCAGACAGATCTCCATGTGTTCCAGACTGGTCTTCATAGTGAATTCCAGGCCAGCCAGGGCTAAATTGTGAGACCCTGTCTCAAAAAATAAAAAAAGTCTAACATATAAATTCTCTGTTCCTCACTTATCAGCTATATAAAGACCTTAGGCCACTTAACCAGCATTTATTATCTTTTGTGTTTGCATTATTATTGTCGAGGCAGACAGATCTCCATGTGTTCCAGACTGGTCTTCATAGTGAATTCCAGGCCAGCCAGGGCTAAATTGTGAGACCCTGTCTCAAAAAATAAAAAAAGTCTAACATATAAATTCTCTGTTCCTCACTTATCAGCTATATAAAGACCTTAGGCCACTTAACCAGCATTTATTATCTTTTGTGTTTGCATTATTATTGTCAAATATTTTAATTATAAGATATTTTACTGTGAGTTATAATTATAATAAT
>NW_008358642.1:1466575-1477558 GCF_000622305.1 Nannospalax galili | reverse complement strand
ATTTATTTAGATTTAGCTGTATATTTAAAAGGTAAATTTTCAATTATTTCTGGTTTGTATTTGTTTCTTTCTAGTTTTCTTTTTACTTGAAAAAATTTACAACTTGTGATGACAATTTTTTACAGGTTTCAGTCTGTATAGAAATGTTTTTATTTACATTTTGGAAACTGCTATCACTTGGCAAAGATTCCTAAGCTGACTTTTCATTTTATTTATTTTCTTAACCTGAAGGTATTTCATTGTTTTGTGCATTTATTTGCAGAGCTGGGATGGAACCCAGGGCCTTCAGATGTCTTGGCAAGTGCTCTGCTACTGAGCTATGGCCTAGCGTTGTTTATTTCTACTGAGAATCTTGCCATGGGTATCACTTTCATTCTTGAACAAGTAAAGCTCTGGTTTTCCGTGAGCTGCTTGGACGTTTACCTGTGTTCTGCTGTCAGGAGATCTTATAGCTCGCAAGGGTCGGCTTTTCTTTGTATGTATTCAGCTTTGGGTTCATATTACTTTTGACTCTTGCTCAGTAACTTGTATGCATTTTGAAGTCTTCTTTGCTTATCTCTTCAAATGTTGTTTCTGTTTGTTGTCCTCTTTTCTCCAGTCAGGATTTAGGTGCTGCATGCCACTTCGCCAGACCTTGGAATCTGTGCGGTCCTGCAGTCTCTCGCCTCTGCCTATACTTTGCTCTCTCATCTGTTAAGGCAGTTATTATTTCTACTGACTCATTTCCCCCAATATTGTCCTTTCCTCACTTACGTTTAGCAGGCAATTGTGATTCTCCAATACGTTCTTTACTTCCATTTATTATGAACTTTAGTTGTAGAGATTTCATCCTTAAATAGATTGGTTTTTAAATAAAATTGCACACTTTGCTAGATATTTCCTAGAGTTGCAGAATCTGTGCCTCCTAACTCTGTAACCTATATGGTGTCTGCATCTCTCGTGGTCATCTTTCTTCTGGGTGTGTCTCAGGAACACTGCTCTCTTCTCTGTACGCACCTTCTCTCCAAGGCCATGGTTTCTGCACTCAGAATTTTGGGTTTTCCTTTCCTTCACATTGTAGATAATGCTGCACAACTTGTTCTCATAAGTTTCTCAAGCTGCCTTTCTGTGTTTCTTAGTCTTATGAAAGGGTACACAGCAAGGGGCTCATCACCATAGATTTTCCTCTTTGGGATCTTGGCCCCTTCAAGGCCCCTCCTAGCATTTCAAAATGTTCAAGCAGACTCATTCAAAGGACTTTGCCAAGATTTTCTAGTTCTTAATTGCAAGACTAGTTTATACTGGTATCTACTTCATGTCTCCAAATAAGCCACATGACTTGTTACAGAAAAAGCCCCTGTAACTGTGCCTTGTAATTTTTAGCTTCAGGACAGAAGCAAACTGCTGTCAAAGGAAGCAGGTAAGTTGTTCCTCCTCTTCCTCTTCCCCTTCTTCTTCCTCACCCTCTTTCTCTTCTTTCTCTTCCTTTCTCTCCTCTCCCTGTCCCGCTTTCCCTTCCTCTTTTCCTCCTCTCCTTCCTCCTTTTTCCCCTCCTCCTTCCTTGTTTGCTTTGGTTTTTTGAGACAAGTTTTGTGTAGGTGAAGATATCCTAGAACTTAGTAT
The DNA here is from genome assembly GCF_000622305.1 of Nannospalax galili. Lineage (NCBI taxonomy): Eukaryota > Metazoa > Chordata > Mammalia > Rodentia > Spalacidae > Nannospalax > Nannospalax galili. Next base: position 1,475,956 of record NW_008358642.1, on the reverse strand, counting down.
GTTGTCTAGGCTGACCTTGCACATTTGACCATCCTGCCTTCACTTCCCAAGTGCTGGGACTGAAGGCATTTATCCATATACCTGGCTTCAACTGTTCTAAGTTATCCAGAAGCAGAGCTCAGAGTAAAGCACTGAAGCATGGCCTGTGCGTCCCTACATGCAGACATTCCTTCCCAAACAGCCAACACGATAAAGGCAGTCTTAGAAACAGCCAAGATCCACTGGTAACACTTCAAAAGACCTGAATTTTTATAACTTGTGTCTGATATGTTATGGAAATGTTCTAAAAATGTTCTTTCTTTGAACAACACCGAAGAGGAGATACCTTCCTTTGAGTTGTTGGCCAGGGTGGCCCAAGAGACTCCCAGACTGTAACCCAGCATAGAACTGGGGAAATGAACAGAAGACCCTAATCTTATGTAAAGGAATATTGTCAATTGATTGCTGCTAGATGAGGAACAGCTGACCTTCCCAAAACAAAGAACTCTAGATAGGCTGACTAGATTCAGCAGATGGATAAGCACGGCAGAATGGCTTGGGGGTGCCGACAACACAGTGGACAGTAAAGGGGATGATAGAGCTATATGGGCTCCAGTGGTGGGGGCGTGCTATGGGTGGGTGCCATTTGGGAAGTGGGTATATAAATGAATAATATTGATTGATATGTTCTGTATGATATACACACAAAAATCAACAAATTAAAAAATGATTTATATTTGAGGAGGAAGCATAAAAATTTACTTCATGTTAATTAGTAGTGGTGATAAACATTACCATTGAAATCTTCCTGGTGACTTCATATCCATACTCAGGTGCCAAGGATCTCAGAAAATAATCAACTGTGACTAGTAATAATCAGATATATAGAGATTAGAGATGCATGTGCAAACATCTAATTGTTAGTAGCATTAAAAATGAGTCTTTCTGTAGGAAACAGTATATTTTAAAATGAAATGGAGAACTTTTTTAAAGGTTAAAATCTCATTCAATTCTATGTCTTTCAGGGTTTATATACTGTGTTCAATATTGCATAACTATATTAATACAACTGTGAACCTAAAAATATTTACAGCCACTTTTGAAAGAGATGTATCTTTGCTCTGGAAATTGTTATTGAATATGTTAAAGCTGTAATGAAATGCTTCTTCTAATCATGTGGTTATTAAATAAATAAAAAATGTTCTTCTTTGAGGCAATGTTCTCACCCTTTGCAGCCTGAAGTGTAGGTTGATGGAAAATATCAACTCATCAACTTTGCCAGTGCCTGGACTGTCAATTGAAATATGTTAGTCATAATCACTACTCTTGCTCAAAGTGTGTGTATGTATTTGTAACTGTTAACTTAGGATCCATCAAGAGGAATACCATTAATTCCTATTTCAGTTTTTGAAATATTTATTTTTATTTTATATGTGTGAGTGTTTTGCCCACATGTAGGTAAGCACACCACATTTGTGCACTGTCCTAGAGACCAGAAGAGGGCAGAAGTTCTCCTGGAACTGGAGTTACATTTGTGATGAGCCACCAAGTTAAGTGCTGGGAATGGAAGCCAGGTCCTCAACAATAGCAGCAAGCACTCTTAACTGGTGGTCCATTTCTCCAGGCCCTCTGAGTCACATTTAATTGATGTAAAACAATTTAGGAATCCTGATATTGTGAATTTTCAGATTTTTTTATGGTAGTAAGGATTAAACATATTTCTTAAAAAAAATTATTAACTATTCCTGCATTTTGTATAATACATCGTGATCATATTAAGACCCTCTCCCCTATCTGCATCCCCCACATCCCCCCTGTAATATATTTACATCCACATATATAACATGGATTTTTCAGTAGGCTTTTGAAGTAATATGTTTTCTCTGGTTTTAGCATTATTTACCTTACCTCTCTCCCCTTCTTCCCTCCCTAGTGAAAGAACCTAGTATTTTGCCATTTATCCTCCTATCCCTCTCTCTTGAGCTTTTTCTTCCCCTTGATCCCCATCATTCCTTTTTCCTGGCTCCTGAGGTTACACCAGGGTATGTATTCCCATCTAATGATTTGAAGCTGAGTCATAAGTGAAAGTGAACATACATCACTTGTTTTTGTAAGTTGGTGTTATTTCACTTAGTAAAGTAGTTTCTAGTTCCATTAATTTACCTGAAAATTTCATGATTTCATTTTTCTTTACTGCTGAATAGAACTCCTTTGTGGTAAATGTATCACATTTTTGTTATGGAGTTATCAGTTGAGGGACATTTAGAGGTTTCTATTATTCAGCTATTGTGAAAAGATCAGCAACAAACATGGCTGTGTAAGTATCTCTGCAGTAGGATGTGTCCTTTGTGTATATGCCAAGTAATGATATAGCCAGATGATATGGTAGGTTTCTTTTTATTTTTTAAAGAGTTCCCCACACTGCTGTCCATATTGGCTGCATGAGTTTGCAGTCCCACCAGCTGTGAATGAGGTGTCCCTTTCCTCTCATCCCTGCCAGCATTTCTTGACACTTGTTTTCTTGACCATAGCCATTCTGAATGGGGAAGGTTAAATCTTGAAGTAGTTTTGATTTACATTTCCCTAATTACTAAGGATGTAGAAAACTTTTTTATGTGTTTCTTAGCCATTTTTATTTCTTCTTTTACGAGTTGTCTCTTCAGATCCATAGCCGATCATTTAATTGGGTCATTTTTTTCATAATTCTTTGTTTTCTGAGTTTTTTTAATATTCTGGATATAAATCCTCTGATGTGTAGCTGGTGAACATTTTTTCCCACTCCATGAGCTTCTGCTTCACTCTATTTCTTGTTTTCTTTACTGGAGAAAGGCTTTTTGTTTAAGGAGGTACTTTGTCAACTGTTGACCTTAATTCCTGAGCAACTTATATGATTAAGAAAGTAATTTCCTGCACTTCTATCTTGTAGGGTGCTTCTAAAGTTTTCTTCTAACAGTTTCAGCATTTCAGGTTTCACATTGAGGTCTTAGATCCATTTGGAGTTGACTCTTGTGCAGGGTGACAGAATGCTAATTTGCCAGTGCCATTTGTTGAAGATGCTGTCTATCTTCTAGTGTGTGTTCTTGGCAACTTTGTCAAATATCAGATGATTGAACTTGCATGCACTCATGTTTGGGTCCTCTATTTCATTCCATTGATCTACATGTCTGTTTTGTGTCAATACCATGCTGTTACATGACTATAGCACTGTAATAAAGTTTGAGACCTGGTATGGTAACCCCTCTGCCCCCCTGCCCCCCAGCATTGTTCTTTGTGCTCAGGATTACTTTGGCTATCCATGGTCCTTTGTGATTCCATATGCATTTTAGGATTTTTTTTTCTATTTCTATGAAAAATGTTAGGAGAATACTGTTTGGGATTGCACTGAATTTGTAAATTGTTTTTGGTAGGATGGTCATTTTCACAATATTAATTCCACCTGTCCGTGAGCCTGGGTATACTTTCTATCTCCTGAGGTCTTCCTCACTCCTTTTCTTCAACAATTAAAAATTTTTATTTTAGAAACCTTTAATGTCTTTGGTTATGTTTGTTCCTAGATATGCTTGACACTATTGTGAATGAAACTGTTTCCATGAGCTCTTTCTTTTTTTTAATAGGAGTGTATTGCCTGCATGTATGTGAGTGCACCTGTGTCGTGCAATGCCATGGAAGTCAGAAGGGGGCGTCCCCTGGAACTGAAGTTAAGGACAGTTCGTAGCCTTCATGTGGGTGCTGGGAATCGAATCCTGGTGCCCTTCAAGAGCAGTCAGTGCTCTTAACCGCTGAGCCATCTCTCCAGCCCCCCATGTACTCTTTCTATGATTGTTCATTATTAGTATACAGAAAGCTTGCTGATTTTTTGTAAACTGACTTTGAATCCTTCCACTTTGCTGGAAGTGTTGAACATTTCTCAAAGTTTTCTGGTGGAGTTTTTGGGATCTCTTTTTATATAATATCAGAGCATCTGCAAATAGGGAAAAGTTGACCTCTTATTTTCCAAGTAGTACCCCTTTAATTTCCTTCTCTCGTCTTATTACCAATAGCAAAAGTTTCAAGCGCTATGTAGAAAAGGAGTGGAGAAAGTGAAAAGCCTTGTATGGTTCTTGATTTTAATGGGAATTATTTCCAGTTTTTCTCCATTTAGAATGATATTTACTGTGGGTTTGTTGTATAGACCTTTAATTTTGTTTAGAATATTCCCTCCAGTTCGATTCCCTCTGGGACTTTCATCACAAATGCATGCTGGATTTTGTCAGAGGCCTTTTCTGCATCTGTTCAGATTACCATAAGATTTTTTGTCTTTAATTTCACTTATATGATTTATTACATTTATTGACATGAATATTGAACCATCTCTGCATCACTAGAATAAAGCTGACTTATGGTGGATGATCATTTTGTTGTGTCTGTATGCATTTTGCAAGTATTTTGTGAAAAATTTTTACATCTATTTTCATTAAGGATAGGGCTTATAGTTTTCTTTTTTGCTGTGTTTTAACCTGGTTTTGCTATTAGGGAAATACTGGGTTCATAGAGTTTGGGAGTTCTCCCTCTGTTTCCATGTTTTTAAATAATGAAGCAATATTGGTTGTAGATCTTCTTTGGAGGTCTGATAGTATTCTACTATGAATTCATTTGGCTTATTTTAGTTGAGAGGTTTTGTATTATTTTGATTTCCTTATTTATTATGGGTTGGTTTAAACTGCTGATCTCTTCTTGGTTTAGCTTTGGTGGACCCCTTAAATTTATAAATTCATTCTTTTCTATTTTCTAGTGTCATACAACATAGATTTCAAAAGTATACAGTTATAATATTGTGTGGATCTTTTTGCTGTCTTTTGTAATGTATCCCCTTTCATTTCTCATTTTGTTCGTTTGGATTTGCTCTTTCTTTCTTTTGATTAGCTAGGTTAGGGGTCTTTGTATCTTTTTTATCTTTTTAAAGAAACTCCTCTTATAGACATTGATTCTTTGTATTGTTTTCTTTGTTTTTATTTCATTGATTTCTACTCAGAATTTTATTATTTCTTCTCATTTGTTGGCTTCGTTTTGGTTCATTCTTGTTTTTCCAAATTCTTCAGTTGTCCCATTGAGTCATTTATCTGTGCTCTTTCTGAATTTTTTTTTTTGTCTTTTTGAGACAGGGTCTCCCTGTAGCCCCAGCTGTCCTGAAACTCACTATGTAGACCAGGCTGGCCTTGAACTCACAAAGATCTGCTTGCCTCTGCCTCCCAAGTGCTTCTTTCTGATTTTTAAATGTAGGCACTTAGAGCTATAAATTTCCATCTTAGGACTGCTTTTAATGTGTCACAAATGTTTTGTTGTCATTTTCATTTAGGTCCAGGAATACCTTTATTTCTTTCTTGATTTCTTCTTTGATGCATTCATCATTCAGAAGTGTTTTGTTTAATCACCATTTGTTCATGTATTTACTAGAGCTTCTTTTTCTGTTGATTTTAAATTTTATTGTGTTTTGGTATAATGTAATGCATGGAATTATATCAATTTTTTTTGCTTATTGAGCTTTGTGTTTTGCACATGTATGTGATCTATTTTTAAAAAACTTCCATGGACTGCTAAGTAGCATATTTATTCTTTGGTACTTGGGTGAAATATTCTGTCTGTTAGGTCCTTTTGATATATATCATTTGATTCAGATATTTCTATGTGTATTCCTTGTCCAGATGACCTGTCTAATGGTGAAAGTGAGTTATTGAAGTCCCCTAATATTATTGAGTTTGGTTAATCTGTGCCTAGACGTCCTGTAGTACTGTTTTTATGAAATTAGGTGCATCAGCATTTGGTACATATATGGTCATGAGTGTGATGTCTTTGTGGTCAGTTATTCCCTTGATCAGAATGTATTGATCTTCTTTTCTTTAGATTAATTTGAACTAGAAGTCTGTTTTTTCAGACATTAGACTAGAAGCTTCTGCTTGTTTCTTAGCATCATTTGCTTAGATTACTTTTTCTATCCTTTCACCTTAAAGTGGTACCTATCCTAGGATGTAAGATGAGTTTCTTGTAGACAACAAGTGGATGGATTTTGTTTATTAATCCATTCAACAAGCCTGTCTTTTGAATGGGAAGTTGAGGCCGCTGATACTTAGAGTTATTATTGAAAGATGTGAATTTGTTATGTTCACTTTATTTTCTCTTTGTGTTCTTAGACTTATTTTGCATTTTTTGTACTTTATATACATTTTTTTCTTTCTTTAACCTCTTGGGCATGGTAACTTGTTTCTTTACTCCATATTGCTTCAACTAGTCTCTGTAAGGCTGATTTGGTAGGCATGAATTCTTTCTGCTTATTCATGTCACAGAAGATTAATATTTCCCCTTCTACTATCATAGACAGTTTTTCTGGGTAAACTCTTCTGGACTTGGTTTCTATGGTCATTTAGAGGTTTGGATACTTTGCTCTGGATTTTATACATTGCACTGAAAAATCATCTGTAGTTCTGATGGGTTTTTAAATATGTAATGTTTTTGTAGAAGCTTTCAATATCCTCTCTTTGTTCTGTACATTTAGTCTTTTTACTGTGATATGCTGTGGGGAGTTTATGTTCTCATCCTATCTAATTGGTGTTCTGTATGCCTCTTGTAATTGTATAGGTATGACTTTCCTTAATTTAGGCAATTTTTCTTTTAAATTCCTGTTGAAGATCTGGTCAATACCATTGACTTGAGATTCTTCTCCTCCCTCTATGCCTATGATCCGTATATTTGGTCTTCTCATGGTGTCCCACATTCCCTACATATTCTATTCCTATGTTGTTTTAAAATTTCTCATGTTCTTTGCTTGAGCAATTCAACTTTGTCACCCAGTCTTGACATTCTGTTTTTCATTTCATTCATTCTGCTTGTGAGGCTTTCTCCTGTCATTTCAAATTGGCTTATTGAGTTTTTCGGTTCCAATTTCGTTTCACCTTGAGTTTTTAAAAATATTTCTATCTCATTCAAGAATTCACCTTTCAAGTTCTGAATTGTCTTCACCAGTTCATTCATCTACGTATTTGTATTTTCTTAAGCTCCAGTCAGGAGTTTATTCTTAGCCTTTTTGAGTTCCTTGAGTTGTTTCCTTGAGTTGAGTTGTGTATTCTTTAAAGTAATTGAATTATTTGATCATGTTTATGACTGTTCTTGTATATTCTGCATATAAAGACAAAGAATAGAGGTGGGACCATAGCAGATAGGAATTATCAAGGGAGACATGGGGAAAATGGGGACACTTTAAATAGGGAGAGTGTAGAGGAAGGTTTAGACAGGGAGAGAGAGAGGAAAGATAAATGCCTAACTAGTATTTAAAAAATACAGGGAATAAAAAAATTACACATACAATATCTCTACTTGAGTTCATGCGTATAGCTGAAGGCTATGTAACAAGAAACAGTCTCAGACAGGAGAAACCTGCCTTTGAATTGTTGACCAGGGTAGTACAAGAGGCTCCCAAAATTAGACCTGCTATTGCTACGGTCCTTGATTTCCTCCCAGAACTTGAAGGTAAGACTGTGTTGCTGAAGACAGGACATACTCTAGATGCAGGATTTGGAGCAATGGAGCTAGAATTGCCCTGGAAGCCACCTCCCCTGAAGGCTATCTCTCATAGCTTTGGAGAGCACTATGTGAAAGCTGTTAAGGGAGAACATTGACCAATGGTTCAACCCAAGCTTCAAGACCTAACAACCACATCAATGACAAGCACAGCAAACTATATCAGTGCAGTAGCGGCACTTCTATCTTGGGGGTAATCAACAGCTACTTAATTGAACTTAAAGCTCACTCAATAGAAGGAAACTCATGTGTGGTACTGCTAACACAGCCAAATACATATAACTGGAGAGGTCACTGATCTTAGAGAAAACCCTAAGGCCGTCACATCCCTAGACAAATGCAATTTCTTGCTCTGTGCAAAATATGGGTTCTTAAGTTACAGATAAATATCCCAATCATGACCCATCAAAGAAGCTTCTTTTTCAACAGACAGAAATTATGCCAGAATTCCACAACTGATTATACACAGAGATTATCTGTGAATCGCCTAACCCTAAGGCTTACAGAACATAGAACAAGGGATAAAGAGAACACTAATGCATCTTTCAGTTCTCATCACTGAAGCTCCCTCACACAACAGAGGGCCAGGAACACAAAAGGTCACAAATGGCCAAAATATAGACAATAAGAACCTACAGAGTGTGGGTCCTTGATCAGGACTCACATATATTAAAATCCACCCACCCAGGGCTCAGGCACCATTGCAGAAGAGGGGGTGGAAAGATTGTAAGAGATAGGGAAGAGGTGCATGACCATGTGGGAATACAGTCCTACAGGCTCCTGGGAACCTTCTCATATGAACCTATAGCAATGATGTCAACATGTCAACATGCATAAGACCCATGAAAACTCAAGCAGACAATAACTCAACACAGAACTGTGGAAATGGACAGCAGGCCTCAATTTTAGTCAAAGAATTATTGGCTGCTGATTACTGCTGAGTGAGGAAGAACTGGTCTTCTAAAAGGGAAGAACTCCAGATAGTCTAACTAGATCTCAGTGGATGAACTTGTACTGAGGGATGTCTGGGGACAATAACTTGACTAGGCTTTAACACAAAGACAGAATGTATGAATACCAGTGGGGGAGCGATGGCAGGTGCCAGTGGAGAAGGGGGTACATAGTTAATTAAAATGTTCTGTATGAAATACACAAAATTCAAAAAAATATATATATCCTGGTGTTGCTCTAGGTAGTTCTCATTCATTGCAGTACACTTCTGTAGAAGTTGTGCATTTTGGTACAGACATATTATCTTTGTTTTTTTATATCATTTGTGGTTTTGTGTTGTGACCTGGGGATATTGATTTCTTTTATTTAGTTGTGTGTCTGCTATGAAAGTCTAGCCTGCCTTTGTTTAGTTGAAATTTGGTTCTGTTTACATTGTTGATGTAGCATGGTTGCTTTCTGATTTGGTATGAATTGTTTGTCTGTGCTTCAGTTTGATTGGTTCCAGGGTGGCTAGTCAAGAGCAGGGCAAAGGGGCCTAGGCACACTTCCAGACTATGGTGATCCAGTGACTGGGTTCCGATCAGCTAAGCCGGAGGGGTAGAAGGGGGTCTAGACCCAAGACAAAGATGGGGACAGTGTGGAGAGGGAGGGTCTAATTCACTAAGTAGAGTAAATGCCATTCATGGAGCAGGGAAAATGTAGCTAGTCCTGCAGCAGGGGGATCAAGATCCAGTGGGCACATCTGAGTTACAAGGTTAGCCAGGAGGTCTCAGGTGAGATAAGCAGGAGGGAATCTAGGCCCAAGGCAGGAATCAAACATATTTCTTAAGACAAATATCACGTTTTCTCTCATGTGTGAAATATATATTTAAATTTGTATTTGCATATATATCCTATATA
>NW_008358642.1:1444016-1466559 GCF_000622305.1 Nannospalax galili | reverse complement strand
TATATATATAAAACATAAAAGGACAAAGGGAACTTTGAGAGGTGAGGAAGAGGTCTAAAAGGAGAAAGAAGACTAGGAAAAGAGAAGGTAATGGAATATATGTGACATGACAGAAGAAAGTAGAAGGGAAGGGGGACCAGCCATGGGGAGAAAGCAGACAAGGGAGGGCAGTGTGGATTTTGCATAAGAACATTTTATGATGTAGTCACAGTGAAACTCATCACTTTTTATACTAACTAAAAATTAACAAACTCATTAAAATACTGACTGTGCAACTAACAAATAATTGATTAATTGATATAATAAATTAGAGTAACAGGAAATAAGTTTATGTACAAATATAGTTTGCTTATTTTCATTCAGTTATAAAGACCATCCTTTTCGATCTCAAATGAGGGAAGTCCAACTTCTAAGTTTTCATTCTCCTACATTCCCAAGCTCACAATCCTTTAAGAAAAGAAAAAAAGACAAAATTTGAAATACCATGGACTTTCTGGTATCGCTAGGAAGAAGTGTCACCTAATATGTGGCTATTTACTCTTATCAACTATTTTCTAAAACATCTCTGCATGGGCAGTTTGAATATCTCCTTTTTTTAAAAAAAATTTAAGCCTTATCTTTGTTCTAGTAGAGGAGTTTATTGCTTAAAAAATCTTATAGTAAATACATAAAGAAAAAAAATTCCTTTGTTAAAATCAAGTATTCCTTTTCATATGTGGTCTCTAAACATGAAATATCTAATATTAAAATCTTGAAAGTAAAACATGGCTATTTTAGAGCTGATATAAATTCAACATTATTCTAATATCCTATTCAAGAAGAGTCAGTTGTATTTGAAGTGACATGACAGGTTCTGAGAACACAATTAAAGCTTCGATATTAATAAATTAATATTTATCTAAATTAATGTTTGGTGCTGAAATCATTAGAGGTATGCTATTGAGACAGTCACTGTGTAGGAGAGTCACCTGTCTTCACTGGTTCTAAATGCCTGCCCTCACTGCTCAACAGGCCTTTAAATGGTGTGATAATATGAACTCCTGTTTTAATCAGTAGGTTTAATGTAGTAGTATGTGTTCTCTCAATTTCCATTCATTTTCCTGTATAGTTGTTAAAAAGCCAGAACCCTGCAGGCTCTTTGCTTAGAAATGTTTAAACCTGACTGCCGAAACCTTTTTCCCACAGCTTCTAAAACACCATTTTTCAGATGCACAGGAATTCTTATTTGTCGAAAATCTGCATGAATCTAAAATTAAACACAACAGCAATTCATACTGAAAAGAATTTATAAAGAAGGAAACCATAGCAACAGAATCATTTATTTTTAACCTCACTAGCCTTTATCTCTCCCTTTACCCTAATACAAACTGAGCACACTAAAGCTGTGGCTTCTTCCATGTGGCCTTATTCCCATTGTCATTCTGCAAGTCAAATATAGCCATGGGAATTGACGTATTTATATTCCTAAGTGCTGTGCAAACCACACTTCGCTCCTCATTTTCCCACTCACATTATCCTGAGAACAGCCTTTGAGGAACTGCTGAGGTTGTCAAGGGGAAACTCAGCTCTTGCAAACCTTGGGGTCATTGCCATGGCTACTGCTGATGTCAGCTCTCTAGTGGTCAGATTGGATGGGTCTGATCTTATCTTGTAGAAGTGATCATATGGCACAAGGGTAGACAACACCACAGCATACAGAGTGTAGATTCCCTTGGCACTTAAGAATCCTGTCTGTGCCCTTTACCTGGAGTTTTTGCTGTGACATTGTCCTCTAACTTGCTGGATTTCTATCACAAGGCCAGATAACTTGTACTTATCAATATTTATACTTTCCTTCACCGAAGATTTAACAATTTCAGGTGAAGACTGGGCTTTGTTAGAATGTCTTCAAAGTACACATCAGAAATATTCAGGACTGATGAAACTGGAAATCGTAAACATATTTTCATGTTTATAATATTTAAAAGAACTCATGGCAGGAGAGATGGCTCGGGCTTAAGAGCACTGACCGATCTTGCAGAGGGCCCAGGTTCGATTCCCAGCACCCATATGACAGCTAACAACCATCCTCCATGACTCCAGTTCCAGGGAATCTGATGCCCACCTCTAATCTCCAAGGGCATTGCATGACACAGGTTCACTTATACACCTGCAGGCAATACACTCATACACATAAATTTTTTTAAAAAATTAAAAGAACTTATACTCTTTTTTTTGATGAAGCAGAATTGAGGCACAATAAAGATATTTTAATATAGGTTTAAGCACGAGGCTTAAGAGAAAGAAAACTGTCCAAGAGAAAGTTGTGAGCTTCTCCAAGTGTGGCAGATGTGTGTGTGGGTATGGGCTCCTAAGGGAGAGTTGTCACAATTTCAAGATTAGTATTTAATAAATATGTTTTAATAAATATTATTTAGATACTATTGCTTTAATAAATATCAGAAAATAGTATTTTAAGAGAGTCTTTCATAATTCCTCCATTTTGAGTTCTACTGGCACAGTGGCACAAAAAGCCAAGTATTTCTGAAGATAGAGCTTCATTCCTCACTGATTCAGTTTCACTGGTCATCCCAGCAGGGCCATAGAGAAGCACGGTCTTTATTGTCCTAGGCTATAGAAATAAGCACAAGAATATGTTTGAAGACATGAAGGGAAATAACTCAATAATCCAATGGAATCTGATAAAAAATTGATCTTGAATTTTCTGAAATAAATGGAGAATGTTTTACATAAAAGCACGCTGGCCTGCATATCTACGAACTGTTTGGAGGGCTAAATAAGAAACCAGAGGAAGATTTTGTCTTAGACGGTTCTAGTTAAAAGAAGCTTTGGGTCTTTGGGGTTTCATTTTAGTTTCTTCCCTACTTGTTTGTCTCTGTGGCCCATTTCTCAGTATTTCCCTCCACTAAATTGGTTAGCTGGTCTATTTTGCAAACTTTATTTCAGCTAATACTTTCTAGGATCAGAGCCAAGGTTGACAAGTATATTTGTAAGAGCACTCACAAATCTCAGGCAGGTACTCAAAGGAAAGAATGGATATTTAACGATGACATTCAGTGCCAGGACTTTTTCTCCTGATGTTAAAGAAGACAGAACAATACAGAAACATAGTTTAGAATTGCTTCTTTGAAATTAGACACCAACAGTGCATTTCTTTTCAGTTTGAGTATAGAGAAACAGATTCTTCCTTTGCTTGTAGGACTTAGGAAGAGAAAAGCACAGATATTATACAGTTTTCCTGTCTCCACAGCTGCAATTACTTTATGTTCTGTGATGCCTTCTTTGTTTCTGACACCTCCTTGTTGGAAGGAACTTAGAGGATTCATCCAGCAAATATTTATTTTGCCCCAGCATGGTATGAGTCAGTGCCTGAGATAAATGATAACTGTAGAAGCCTGGCTGTGGGCATGTGGGAACCTGGGGAATCCAGCAGGACTAAGGTTCAGTCACCATCCTAGAGGGACATGTAACAGAAACCTCCTTACTCAGCAATCAAAAAAAGCCCCAAAGTAATGAAAACAATGCTGATTGTCTTTCCTACTTTGTGGGGTATAGTGCAATGACTGTCCTTAAAAGAAACCAGCTGAAATTTGTCCTCTGGCTTCCACACTTGTACCACAGCAACCATATGAACACACATGTTCACACACATGCACCCCCCACAAAATGTAATGTAGTAAAAATTGAATTTAATATAAAAAGGAATCCAATGTGACAATATAATCTAACAAAGTAATAAAACAATGGAAGTTTGTTCTTTCTGGGTCTAGATTAGCTTTACTCTCGTACTTCACTAAGTTGAATGCCTTTGTATTGAAATAACATAGTAAAAGTTTGACAAAGCTCTGGCTTTATTATTTATTTATTGTTTATTATTGGGAAATAGAAGTGAAAACTCATTAAACATGTTAATTAGGTAAGCAAATGGCAAGAAAATATTGAAACACCTGAACACATTGCTCTTTAATTTCTGAGGAATACTAGTTTTTGAGAGTAGGTATTTAAATTTGTGTGTGTGTGTGTGTGTGTGTGTGTGTGTGTGTGTTTGTGTATGTGCACTGAAGGCTGAATCCAGGGCTTCTCTTGCACTTTACCATTCTAGCCCCTTAACTTATTTTGGTCACTGGAAGCAAACCCTAGTAAAATTGAAGATTTGTATCTTGATGTTTTGTTTATAGTCATTTTATTATTTATACTTCATTTATATTTCACTTCTCTTTTGAAGTGTCTGATGTACAGTAGGATAAAAACAATTAATATACAGGACAAACAAGGCAAAGGGAAAAAGCAGGGTTTAGGCAGAAGGACAGGAATGCAGAAGATGTGATTGTCAGCAGGCCCAGTTACCCACTTGACAGAGCCCTTGGCTTTCCTGGTCACCCCTCAGTAGGAAGCAACTAGTTACCTGTTCCACAGTGTCCATGAGCCAAATGCAAAACAGTCCTTCTGAAGAAGCATAATTATTCTTGTTAATTAGCTTTGAGAAACGCTTCTCCTTCCCGTGGGTCCACATAAAAAAGCCAATGAGTCATCTTGTGGGGCTTCTAGAGAAGGTCCTCACGTGGGGTGCGTTTTACGGAAGCACTGCCTCATAGCATGCCTCTGGGGGCTCATAGACACTCTGCTGTTCAGTAACTGAAGTTACTTAACCTTTCTGCCACTGATGTGCTTCCACTGGGAAATGAACGCCTGAGCGACCTCTTGGGTACCATCCAGCAGTAAAATCTGTCTCTTGGCTTCTGATCACTTCTGTAGGTCTTTTAGCAGCCATGTTTGCTAATTTTTTTTTCATTTTATAAAGACAAAATAGCCTTCAAATAAGATTGTGTAAGTGTATTTAGGTATGCATATTCAAGCTTCTTACTCACTGATCTACAGGACTGGATAGAGTCCATACCAGGGATTAAATCAGGGAATTTTAATATAAGGAATTACTAACTGGTATTAGGAATGTAGCTACAATGAACATAGAAAACACACAGAAAGACAGTGAAAGATTGTGCCTGGCCAAGGTGTTCTCCAGTGCCAATGAACTGAGAGGTTGCAGTTGGATCTGCTAGCTGCAGGAAGGGTCACTGATGCCTCAGCCCACATTCAGTTCATTGACAATTGACTGGGAATGGAAAGGAGGGAAACTTAGGCAGGAACTGGCCAGAAGAAAGCCTTCTAATAGGGTCCAAGAAGATTTTGTGAGGCAACATGCTATTGGCCGTTCCATCCATCAGATCTCCCATGCAGCATCCTGTAGAAATGAGAAAGAAACAGCCTCTCAGCAGAAATCTCTTCTTCTGACACTGCCCCTCCTTTGATACCTACTACTGACAGAGCTTAAGATGGCACCAGCAGAAAAGATAGCAATCTATTGGGTTCCAACTCCAGTTTTACAGAGGAGGGCAATGAAAGGTGAATTTGAAGCCTAGAAGCATAAATGGGTAATTGGCACACCTTCCTTTCCAAAACTATTAGCTTCCAAGTTATCTGATGTACTTAAAAAAAAAGAATTTTATGGTGTTCAGGGAGATATAATAAGAAATTGTCCGTGGCCTGTGGAATCAGTAATGTTTCAATCAGTTTCTAAGCCATTGACTATGAGTTTGCCAAATAAGTATACTGCATTTCTGTACTGACTGTGAAATATACATAATAAAGAGCTGTGATGTCGACCATCAAAACCTCCCTCAGTAAGTCAGACATCATCCCAAAAATGAGACCATAGTTTGGGCGCACGTTAATTCATCAATTGAGGAAGTCAATAAATTTTGATGAATATGTACTTTCTGCTAGGCTGTAGAGAAAGATAAAAATGAAACAAACCTCAAAGACTTTATAGTGATAAGTTCCATGATAAGATGCCTAACTGCAGTGGAAGCAACTAATGGGGAGATTTGACTTACTCAAGTGGAGACTCTTGGAAAGAATTCTAATTTGTGAAAGTTGCTGAATCAAAAGGAGTTCATTGTCTAACAGCACAGTATGGTGGGGATGAAAACCGACCAGGACTGGGGACCATTATATGAAAAGCTACTGGGAAGAGGGAGAGCCCATACTCCAGGAGCGGGAGAAGGTCTGCTTGACTGATGCTGGGATTCTGTCAAGACTTCATGAGGTGCCTTCTCCAGCAGATTTTATTTGCATCTCTGCTTTCCTGGGCATCCAGTTTAGCTGTCTAGAGTGCAGATATGAGTTCTCTAACTTCAGAAAATGTATAAACCACTTCTTTAAAAAGTATTATTGCTCTTGGTGTGTGTATGAGGGGGGTGCACCTGCAGCATAGCACACTTTTGGACATCAGAGGACAGCTTTGTGAAGTCAGTTCTCTCCAGGAATAGAGCTAAGGTCATCTGGCTCATACAGCAAGGTCTCTATCCACTGAGCCATCTTCAGCTCCACATTTTTATAATAAATTTCTTACCTTCTAAGAATGTGCACTTCCTGTTCACTTCACAACTCTTGAGAACTCCAAGACACATTACTAGTTGGGAAAACACATGAATACCTCCATGAACATTTAATTTCCACCTTACTGGTTCTCCATCAGGAAAAGTTTCTCCATCCCAGGTCATTAGGGAAGGTCTCCAGACATTGTCATCATATGACAATGATGTTAGATGTTACTGGCATCTAGGGTATATTGACCGCCTAAAAAGATAAAAAGACAGCAACACCCCCACCTACCAACCTAAAAAAATAGTTAAGAAACTGCTTGGTGTGCATGAATGGTGGCTGACATATTTCAAGCAGGTCTAGGCATGGATGGTTGAGGGTAAAGGGCAGGAGAGGAGGGGAGTGAGACTGGGCACACACACTTCAACATCATCTTGCTTTGGAAGGAGTCAGGGTAGATATATGCTGAGAACTAAGGTGCTTTAAGGAATATTACTATTATACATGCCTTACTTAGAGCTGAGCACTCTATATCTTCTGGACGTGACATAGTTGTTGGACTCATGAAATCACTGCAACTGTGGTTATTTACACAAGATAGGCCCCCTCATGATTTCAGCACACATTGAAGAGGGGCTCATGAGACCCTACCCCTCACTGAGGGTTTATGGGTCCAAAAGAAAAAAAGAGAAAGATAGAAAAATGTAGCAGAGAAGTTGTTGAGGAGAAGGGTGTGGTGGTTTGAATGAGAAATGCCCCCCATAGGCTCAAGTATTCGAACATTGAATCTTTCCAGTTGATGATGCTATTTGAGAAGGTTATGGAACCTTTAGGAGAAGTGGCCTTCTTGGGAGAACCATGCCACTGCAGATGGACCTTGAGCCTTGATAGCCTATTTCCTCTTCTGGTTTGCTCTCTGTGCTTCCTGTTTGAGGTTAAAGATGTGATCTCTGAGCTTCCCCACTATTAAGGACTCCTTTATGGAACTGTAAGCTGAAATAAACTCTTCCTTCTACAAGTTGTCTTTAATCATGGTGTTTTATCACAGCAACAGAAAAGTAACTAATACAAAGGGTTTTGGCAGGCCAGAAGGGGTGTGAAAACGAGAAATGAAGGGGGAGTGAAAATGTCCCAAACTCAGTACATAAATGTATGAAATTGCCAAGAAATACAAGTTTAAAGCAAGAAAAAGGAAACTATAACTGCTAATATTAGCCTTGAAAAACCTAAATTGAAATGTTTATTTTTCATAGCAATTTAAAAAAAAAATCATGACTATAAAATTCCTCTCTCAGGAGGAGGGTAAAGCCAAGAACCTATACAAAGGTTTTACCCAGGTCTGTCATCAAAGCATAGATAACTTTCATTATTCAGATATCTCATTTTCATGACATATGGTAGAGATTTCTGTAAAATCAAGGATCCAACTTACTTTCTATCAATTTCACTTTGATCCCTGAATATATTTTCTAGTAAGAAAACAAAACAAATCCCCCCATCTTTCTATATTTTAAGTATTATTGAAACCTAGCTGAACAGGGGGTCATAAATATTCTAGTGAAAAACTAATGAAATCTCAATTCTGGAAATTTTAATTTGAGCCAGCAGAACTCTGAGGTGATCCAAGGTGAGAGGACTTTGACTCTTTCAGGAACGTGATGAGGCAGGCAAGCCTAGGAAACATAACCTGGGACTCCACGTAGCCTGGGTTATGCAAATAATGCACTTGGTGGCCTGACAACCTTTCCTGCACATACTATGCACATACACCCCACTCTGAACAATGAACCCAACAACATAAGATCCCCTACCTGCACCAAACTTCACTTTACACATCTCTTTAAAAAGGAGCATAAATTGTTCCTCCCCACACAACAACCAAACTTAGATCCTATATTCAGTCACACTCTCATTATGTCTGGGTAGAAGAATGGAAAAGATAATCTGGCATGAACTGGTTTTGTATGCATGCCCAATATGGCAATATTGTATCCTTAAGTGAAATTTTAGGGAGAATTTCTTATTTAGCATCTTATAAATATACATAATGGGGCATACATATGAATAAAATGAGGTGTGTTATGGGAAGGATCATGCCAGTAGAAAAATAATTATATAAGGACTGGAGAGACGTCTCAGTGGTTAAGAGCACTACCTGCTCTTGCAGAAGACCCAGTTAGGTTCCCAACACCCACATGGTGGCTCACAAGGGGATCTGACATCGTACATACATGAAAGCAAAACAGTCATACACATAAAAGTAAATTTAAACCCTTTCTCTTTAATATCTCAAGACAAATGAAATGTCTTATTATATGCTAAATATTGATACTTATATTTACAGAAAAGCATACCATATACCACTCATCAAAGATGTTCCTTTATGTGAAAGATGGAGGCTACTGAAGAATTGCATATCTGTGTGCATATGTCACACAGAGAACATACATATGAGAGATGCCCAGTACTTGGTGACACATCTATAGTTGGACCTCTACAACTAAAGCTCATGGAACATAGCTGGATAAGGGGTAGGGAGAAAACTAAGTCATCCCTCAACTCTCACCAGTAGAGCTTCCTTATACAGCAGAGTGCGATGCACACAGAAGGCCACAACTGGCCAAGTTTTAAAAGAATATGAGACTGCAGAGTGTGGGATAGAACTCCTATATGGAACCTCATCCGCCCACAGCTTAGGGGCCATTGCAGAAGGGGAGGGGGGCCAGAAAGATTATAAGAGCCAGGGATGGTTTTTGAACATAGGGAAGCAAATGCTTCCAAGTTACTGGAAGCTTGCACATGTGAACTTGTGGCAATGGGGGCACTGAGTACAGGACCCATGTCAACTCACTTAAGCAAAGGCCAAAAGGGGAGAAGAGAAATAGGAAGCAGGCCGGCACTAGACTGCGAACTATTTGAGACTGATTGCTTTGCTGCTGGATGAGGGAGAGTATGCCTTACATACGCTCACTAGATGGACTAACTAGACTCCAGTGGAAACATTTACTCCAAAGGACGTTTGGGTACAAATATCTAAATGAATAGGACTTAACATGTGTGGTGGAATACGTGAGGTTCAGTAGAAGGATGGGGGAGGAGATGTAAATTTGATTAAGAACTGTTGTATGAAATTATGAAAGCTCAATTAAAAATGTAAAAATAAATGAATAATAAAATTTTTTTAAAAATTAAAAAAGTAAAATGATTATAAAATGTAATCTATTAATGCAAAGAGAAACCAACCTCACCATGCCTCTTGGTAATCAAACTTCTCCTCCTCTATAAAAGGAAGTTTAAGTAATATTTGGGACCCTTGTGTATCTTGATTCTTGTGGCCCTGCTCTTATACTGTAGCCTGATCTTTTTTTTTCTTTGTTTAAACAATTTCTTTGCTACTTTTGCAAATCAGAGTGAACTTTTATTTTTATTTCTCGAATAAAAGGCCAAAAACTTAGAAATATCTGGCCCATGCCCCAATCATTGGTAACTGTGAAAGACATGAAAATTAAGAAAAATATAGCATAGTGTGTGGTGGTTTAGGCACTCTCTAGTAATTTTGCTGTAAATATTTTCAGCATATTCAATTCTCTGGAGCATTTTTGCTTTGTTCTGTTTTTGTTTGTTTCTTTTTCTTGAGATAGAGTTTCATGTGTCCCAGGCTATTTTCTCTTTTGCTATGTAGTCAATGATGGCCTTGATCTTCTGATCCTCTTGCCTTTGCCCCCACCTCTCTGGCCTGAGATCACAGGTCTGCCCCACCACTCCAGATTACCCAGGGCTTCATGTATGCTAGGCAAGCACTCTACCAACTGAGCTACATCCCTAACCCCAGGAATGGTAATATATTAAGTGTGAGACATCTTTGCTATCTAATACTTTCTAGCTACTGTGAAAACTTAGGTTATAAACATACTTCTATAAATGAAATTTATAATATTTTAATAATTTTTTTCTCAAAATCTTTGTAAAAGTAATGACAATACTGAAAAATCTTTGGGATTTAACTAGACTTTTATATTTTGCAAATTGTTAATTGTCCTTCCAAATTCTGATTGAACCCAGAACTCATCTAGAAATAACTTCATCACAGCCAGATATGATAGCTAATACCAGTTATGCCAAAACTTGGGATATGAACACAGGAGAATCAGGAATTCAAGGTCATCCTTAGCTATAGTCAGTTTGAGGCTAGTCTGATGTAATGGTTTCATTGTGGTGTCCCACATAGGCTCAAGTGTTTGAAAACTTGGCATCAATTGGTGGTACTGTTTGTGGAGGTTTAGAAGGTAAGACCTTTCTGGAAGAAGTTTTGGCCAGTGGTGGCGGGCTTTGAGTGTTCATAACCATGTCCTGTTTCCAGTTTTGCTCTCTGCCTCCTGTGCCTGCTAGAAGATGGAAGCCCTCTGCTTTCTGCTCCAGCGCCTCCTGTCTTGCCTCCCCTGCCATAATGGACTCTCAGCCTTCTGGAATAGAAAGCCCAATAAACTCTTCTTTTTGTAAGTTGCCTTGATCATGGTACTTTATCACAGCTACAGAATAGTAAATAATACACCTGAGTTACAGAAGAATCTGTCTCAAATAAAGAAAACAGAGCAGGGTGTGGTGGTGCATGCTTTCAATCCAGGCACTCAGGAGGCAAAGGCAGACAGATCTCTATGCGTTTGAAACCAGCTTGGTCTACACTGCAAGTTCCAGGATAGCCCGGGCTACAAAGTCAGACTCTGCCCCCCCAAAACAAAAACAAAAAACCCTCCAAAACCAAAACCAACACACATACACACACACACACACACGCGCGCGCGCGCGCACGCACGCACGCTCGCACGCACGCACGTACACAATACCTAAAAGAAAATAATCTTTATATGCCATTTTTTTCCACTATATTTTCAGTTATCAAACACTTAAGCATCAGGAAAAGGAAATTTGTTCAGAAGGAAAAAAAAGAAGAGGTGAGTTGTGAATGAATGCTAGAAAGTTGGCAGAAAGAGCTAAAAATAAAACTGTGTCTGAAAAAAAATTAAATATATCTTGTTGCAAAAAAAAAATACATGGGTCTTCAAGGTATTTCTTAAATTAAGAAAACTTAGAGTACTACAACTCAAAAGATTCTATGTATTTTCATGCTGGTGAGACTGTATGTTAGCCTCTGCTGTCAAACCATCTAGACAACTTCTGTTTGCTTGTGTATTTACATATTGTTTAGTGAGAAAGGATCTTAGTAGCCTGTGCTCGACTCAAACTCATAATCTGTCTGCCTCAACATTCTGAGTGTTGGGATTAAAAACCTGAGCTGTGGGGGCTGGAGAGATGGCCCAGAAGTTAAGTGCATTGGCTGCTCTTGTAGAGCACCCCAGTTTGATTATCAGCACCCACATGGCAACTAACAACCATCAGTAATTCCAGTTCAGGAAATCTGACACTCTTTTCTGGCCTCCATGGTCATTACATGACATGGGTGCATTTGCATACATTCAGGAAACACACTCATACACATAAGCTAAAATAAAAAAAATAATGAAATATTAAAAAGACATGCGCGACTAGACCCTGCACTTTTATTAATCTGTTGTTCGTCTTTTCTTCCCTTCCTTACTTCTCTCCCTCCTTCCCTCCCTCCTTCCTTTCTAACCTCCTCCTTTCTTTCTTTCTTTCTTACTTTCTTTCTATTACTCTCTTTCTTCTTCCCTTTCTTTCTCTCTCTCATTCTTTCATCTTTCCATATCCAGATGTTTAATACTTAGTATGTGCTCTTTTTATTCTATTATTTGTTTAAAGCAGAATTTTAATTTTATTTTTTATTGTGTGTATGTATATGATGTGTGTGTGTGTGTGTGTGTGACTGAGGGTATGCCTGTGTCATGAGTCAATTTTCAATTCTTTCCTTCCACTTTGGGATCTGAAGATTGAACTCAGGTTGGTTTGTGTGGCAAGTGCTTTTTACTCACTGAGCCATCTCACTGACCCAAATTGGGTTTTAAGATGGCAACTTTTCTTTTATGAAAAAGGAGAAAGGGGATGTAGGGTGTATTACAAAGAGTAGATATGATCTAAATACACTATACACAAATATGAGAACACCAAAGAGGAAATAAATGTTTTAAAAAGAAGGGAAACTTATAAAACTCAAAATCATTTGTTACCAATCAGAAGGGTATATTAAGAAGACTCTTTAACAGTTGATAATATCATAAAGACTAAATGAGGTTTAGGACTTAGAATTAAGAACCTGACTTCATTTACTCAATGGGACCCAGGACTTCCATGTGTTTACAGCCTGCTTCTTCATCTGGACTGGAGCTGGCCAAAGAACTCTACATTTATACAGATTCCCTTTCACTCACACTCCCGATTAAAAAAAAAAAAAAACCCACATATAATTGGAGACGAAGCAATCCAGATAGAGGTTGAAAGGAGGTGTTGATGAGCACACAGCTGTGAGGTGATGGCTGCAATTTCTAATGACTGGAGTGTAAAGTTCTAGAGATATAATCTAAAAAAGTTCCAGCCTACCTACCTCTTTCTACAACACAGTTTAAATCAAAGTGAGTAAAGATTTTAGAAGTAGGAACAGATGGCCAAAGGTTCACCCTATGGCCCCTGCAATCAGTCTTCACTACTGCATTTGAAAATGTTCGGTGTTGGAACAATCCCCTTCATATTTGTCTTTTCTGTTGTTGTTGTTATTGTTTAATACTTTGCCAGTTTTAGCCTGTTAGGTAACAAAGTATTACCAAACATTATGACTTCTGCATATATGTTGCAGAAGGATAAGGACCCTTTGTTGTAGGTAGTAAAAATCAAGTGAAACAGATTGGGTCATGATTTGCCAAAGGTCATGATGAGTGACTGACTCCAGAGGCCATGGGGTCAAAGGTGCAACTGGAATCCCATAACCTTCTCTCCACATTTTCTATTAGAAAGGACAACAGTACTTTCTAACTTTTGTGAAGGAATCTGTATACATGCTCAAAATTTTCTGTGAAAAATGACTTCAAAATGATTCTGCTCACGATAAATTTTTCCCTTTGAAACCAAGTGGCATGAAATAGACTTTTATATAAATTGAATGTCTCCTTAGCCTTTTATTAGTATTCTATAGCAGCATCCTAGAGGAGGAAGAACTAACAGAGATTAATATGTGTTTTTAAAATGGAAACTAAAAACATTTTTTAGAAGATCAAAACTCAGACCGAAGGAGTACATTTATCTTCTTTCTAATTTTCTTTTTCAATCATGTGCGTATTTATTGACTGTACCTAAAAATTTGTTTTTGAGTTTGTTTTAGTTTTGAAAAGATAACAAAGCACTGGTCATCGCCTAATGTATCCCATTTGGAGCAGATCTTTTTGCTAAAGTCCTAGTCAGTTTTATAACAGGAACCATATATGGGTGCTGATTTTTCCTTTCTGCTAATATAAAACAATAAGACTTTGGTGATGCCAGGCTCACTGATTAGGTCAGGATGTCTGTGGAAGTCTCAAGACATATTAGTGGCTGGAGATATATCTAAAGTATGTGAACCGTAGGAAAAATGCAGAGCCTTGCTTTTCAACTTCATTGCTTTCTAACCTCTCATGAGCACTTAATTCCTCATAGAGAAGGAAATAGTCACGCTGTAGAATCCTGTGGCCCGTGAAGGGTAATTGGATAACATCTTTTGAAAGATTTACAAGGCTGCCAAGGATACGGCCAGCTTTAAACCCGATTGATTCAGTGTGAAAAGATCGGAACAACTCCGACCTAAAAGTTTAAAGACAGACCTTTCCTGAGAAAGCATAATTTAGGACCTGTAATAAAATTGTATTGGAAAACACCACATTGAAGAACACAGTTATAAACTGTAAAAGTTAGCAATATGTTTTTAAAAGACTTTTTTTCTCTCTTAAATCTCTGAAGGAAACTTAATTGTTCACTAGATTCTTCAATAATAAAGTATTTTTGTTTTACTCTTTTCCTCCAAGATTTTTCTAAAGAAAGACAAAACTAGTCAACTACTATACCTCCCTACCCAAGAAGTTTGCTTCCTGGTAATGTGGTGATGTGTATTGCATGAGTTTATACAACTTTCATCTTATTAGGAAATTAAAATCTTCATTAGTAAATAGAGATCAAATAGACTTGTTCTAACTTTAATTTTTCAATGTGCTGATTCTCATCATATATTAATTTCCATCTTGAAAAAATATATACACTCATAATTAGTGCAGAATTTTGTGGATAGGCTTCACTGCTTTCGATGACTCAGACAAATTAACGATTAAACATCTTCCAGCTAATTACTTCAGCCATTAATTATTTATCTGGATCCATAAGTCTGTCATTCTGTTAACCTCAGTTTCCTGCTGCCTGTTTCAGAAGTGGCAGGTTTGGATAAAGGAAAACATAAAAATTCCAAGTCAATAAAATTAAGTGGAGAGTCTGAGTCTTTTTTTTTCTTTATTATTGAGGAAATTGAAACTATGGTGTTTAAACAAAAGTCTATTTGTCTTTAAACAATGGCCCTTTTGTGATATGCTAGCTAACTTTGTGATTCCTCCTCAAATTTCAGTTTGAAGGATTTAGGGGAAGATGGCATATGCTCGCTCTCTTACCTGCAGTTTGGGGAAAGCTATTTGTCTTTTGAATCTTTGCTCTTGTTCAGTCTTTGTTTAACTTAGGAGTGTTGATGGATGGGTACTTCTGTCACTATACACGTATTTACAAGTGACCAGGAATGCTGGTTACTTTTCTTTTATTGAGACTCATGAGAGCAGTAACTTTCTAACAGATTGAAAGCCTGTCCTCATTGTTAAAAACAAAACAAAACAAAACTGTGATGTTAAGAAAAATTTAGTTAAAAAAATTAATCAAGACACATGTAAAGGAGAGGGTTCTTTGTAGTAAAAGGAAGTAAAAAAGGCATTCACAATAAGAGGGGCCACAGTACTAAGCTCTCAGGTTTCTTTCCTAAGGAATTAGGCAATCTTTTGGCTCAAGCTTTCACCCTATTCCACATGCTAAGCAGAGTTTTGTCAAGGAGGTAATTTAAACAGCCACCTGAAAATCCTCCCTGCCCTGTGAAGGAAAACCGTGTCCCCCTTTCATTGCAGTCATCATAGGTCGAATAAATTCCACTGTATCAACTTGCAGCTGGTCTTCAGTACTTTCTGCAGAATAGATTGTTCATGACTTACTTGGTCTGTAAGAGTTCTCTACGCTAGCTGGGACTCAAAACTCTTTTTCAGAATGTTGCAGTTAAGCTGGAAATTGTTAGTGAACAGAAAATTACTCCAGGATGATGGGAGAGATTAGTAATTGACAATTAGAATTTTTTTGGTTATGTGTTCCTAGCATATCAAATATCTTCATTTCATTCTTCCTAAAGACAGTGAAGGTTTTAAGTTCTGGTGCCACCTAGTGGGATGGTAGTGGAAGGGTGTGTATGAGAGAGGCCTGACAGGTCATTACTTAGTAGATAAAGACCTTCATATGATTAATTTTCTTCAAAAATTTAGTGTTAAATTTTTTAATTAAAAAAAATAAAAAACCCAAGCCTCCAAACTCCATCACTTTACTGAGGACAAACAGTACAGGGCACCCTCAGAGGAAGTAAAAGGATTAAGACCAAAGTCTTTTTTATTGACACTCCACTCACTCCATGCACAGTCTGATTCTAGCCTTCATTTACAGCATGACTTTAAGCTATTCTTTTCCATGGGTTTTTCACAGCAGCTAGTCTGTTTACCCCAAGAAATTATTCCCATCCTTTGCTCATGTTGTCCTCCCCCCCTTTTTTTTTTTTTTCAATGACTGGTTTGGAAGTCTTTTCCTTTGGGGTTTGTTATCAGTATTTATGTCATTCATAGCCCTTTCCTCTATGTCCTCCATCCACTTCTTGAACATCAGGTAGTGGGTTCACCTGATCAGGGTGGCTTATTATGTTTTTAGACTCAGGGAAGGCTTTCTTACATTTAACCAACATTTCTAGTCCGTTAGCAAAGTCAGTGCTAGATGCAGTGGGGACTCAGAACCTAGACTCTGATAACGTGATAAGTTGGATTCAAACTCCAAGT
The DNA here is from genome assembly GCF_000622305.1 of Nannospalax galili. Taxonomy (NCBI): domain Eukaryota; kingdom Metazoa; phylum Chordata; class Mammalia; order Rodentia; family Spalacidae; genus Nannospalax; species Nannospalax galili. Next base: position 1,450,120 of record NW_008358642.1, on the reverse strand, counting down.
TTGCAGCTTATTATCTGTGTAGGCCTTGGCACATGATTTCTCCAGCTCAATTTCTTGGCCTGAAAAATAACAATGATGACAGTGTCCTTATGATCATGTCAGGGTTGTAAGTCAATTATAAGTGGGAAAATATTTAGAACAATATGTGACACATTGGGGCTGGAGAGATGGCTCAGTGGTTAAGAGCACTGGCTACTCTTGCAGAGGGCCCGAGTTCAATTCCCAGCACCCACATGGTGGCTAACAACCATCAGTAATTCCAGTTCCAGGGGATCTGACACCCTCTTCTGACCTCTGTGGGCATTGCATGACATGGTGCACTTACATGTAGGTATTACACTCATACACATAAAACAATAAAGAAAAGAAGCTCGGAGCCACTTGAATATTCCAAGACACCTCTCTGTTTTAGGGTCAGTTAATCAGAAATTTTAATTCCATCTTTGATGCTGATGGCCTTTTGTCTTATAACACAGAACGATTACAGATTGAAGGCATTGGAATGCTGGCATCTTTAGGGCTAAAAAGCAGAATAAGAATCATACTGAGGAGATGGTATCTATCTCGGAGTGTTGGAATTGCAGTTTTTTCCTCCTCCCTTCACTTGCTAATCTATCTTCTCACCTTCTGACAATGGGAAGAAACCAGGACATGAGAAGGAAGTTGAGATTTATTTGGCAAGAAATGATGCTTATAATTCTTTGTGTGACTAAATAAGGGTGTAATATGTTCTACTAGGAAGACAATTGGCAGGGCAGTTGCTGTATGGTATCCATACAAATTAGAAGACATGGCTTTCCAAGGAACTGAATACGAAAAGGCAGCATCTAGGAAAATAAACTCTCTCATCTGAGGGCGAATGAGCCTAGACAGATATTCCTCCTCCATGTTGATTCAGACCTCTGGAAGGCCACACAGGTGGATATACGGACAACCACACAATCTTTGGCTAGGTTTGGTTGGATGACACCAAACAACCCAAGAGCAGGTAAGAGGCATCCTACATTCTGAGATCCCCTCCAAGAGCTTATTCTCACCCTCTGTTATGCTCGGACTCATGATTTTCAATGATCCTCCTCAAATGTCTTGGAATTCCTTGGAGCATTCATGATAATGATAGAACAATCCATTACAAAAGTAACCTTGGTGTCTTACGTAATCTTCCTTCTTGAGGGTGAATTTGTTGGAAGTAAAGGACATTTTATTTCATTTCAACCTTAGTATAGCATCAGTGTTTATATCACAAGATTGACCACTGATATGATGATTTACATGTCATAGTGATGAATTCTAAACATTTGCAATTGAGTATTTAAGGACATATCATAAAACATCTGTGTTATCTTGTCATTCAAAGTGTGGTTCTCAACCTCATTTGTGAGGTCATGAGGAATTCAGACATGGGTATCCTCCCCCTAGGATGATGGAAACAGAATGTTCATTTCAGCTTTGTCCCTAAATGACCTGGCCATATGTAGAAGGTTGACAAACTCTTAGAGAGCATTAGACTCTGCTTTAGTTAAAGTCAGCATTGTGTGGATAGGCCACATTTAAAAATGATGAGTCGCGGCTGGAGAGATGGCTCAGCAGTTAAGAATACTGGTTGCTCTTGCAGAAGACCTGGGTTTGAACCCCAGCACCCGCATGGCCTCTAACAACTGTCCATAACTCCAGTCCCAGGGGATCTGACAGCCTCTTTTGACCTCCATGGGCCTTGCATGACACAGGTGCACTTACTTACATTGCAGGCAATATAAACATACACAAAAATAAAAATAATAAACAAAATATAAAAAAATTAAAAAATATAAAAATGATGAGTCGATTTAAAATTCAACAACTGTGAAAGCTTTAAGCAAATGACTGAAGTTGGGGAAGGAGTAAACTGACATCTTCAAGTGACACAATCTTTTGCTTGCTTGTTTTTGTTTCTTAGGAAAGAGTTGCCTAGAGCCCACACTGATTCTAACCTGGCTTATGTTGCTGAAGAAGACCTTGAACTCCTAACCCTCCTGCTTCCACCTCCATGTACTAGGATTCCAGACAAATACAACCTTGCTGTGTTCCTATGATGCACAGGTATATTCCTGGTTCTTTCTTTCTTCCATTCCATGTATACCCGGAAACTTCATTATTTTTATCTACCTAAGTAACTAACTTCAAGGCTTTATCTTTTGTTTTATTCACTTTATCAATAGACATCTATTAAACACCTGTCTCCATCCCATTCTAGGCATTGATAATTGACTCAGAATCCTTGTCTTCAGAGAGAGCATTCTGTCACCGCATCGCAATATCTAAAATCCCTTCAGGTACACAAAGTAGCTCCTTTGTCACTAACAAATAAGAAGTGATCCAGCTTTCCTCATTTTGAGCTAATCCTGGAGAGCAGTGAGCACATGAACGTGATAGAGCCCTTAAACTGTACTTGGAAGTCCACCCAGGCCCATGCTGAATTTCTAGCTTGTATTGTAGGGAAATCAAGCTGTGCAGTGTGGGCAATCCAAAGATTCACCGAGATCCTACAGGCCCTGTGAGTGGAATCTGCCACATGCTCGTTCTAAGTTTATGTACCTGATCATCATCTGAGTTGGGCTCTTTCAGGCAAACAACTTCCAGCTTTAAAGAAAAGAATCCTCTTCCCTTAAACACCAATTCCTAGCTTTTGCTTGGTGGCTGTACCTTGAGAGAATACTGTTTCACTTTGGAATCCTGGGTAGTAATTACTTAAACATATCTTCCTTAATCTAACCCTCACTAAATCAGGAATTTTCTCAGCAAAATACCTTTTCTACAGATTTTCCATATTCTAAAATACCTGTACCTTATGATGCATTTAAATTGAAATGCTCATCATGAATCCATGTGATTCTGTAACTGTTTTGGAGTGTCACTTTAAGATCAAGAATGAAGGGCATTTGTGTGAATAGAATATTATTCACATATTAATCCTCATCATCTGAAAATTAAGGAAAACTCACAACCTGAAATTTATTTACTGGAAAACTGATTCTACCATTCAGTGCAGGCCTAGTAAAAAATGTTAAATGTTGATATACCTTTGCTGCCTAGGGCATTTAAGTGTTTATGTCTATGTAACTGAATGTTTATCAGATGTCCTAAATCCATTATTTGTATCATCTCACTGAATTATCATAACTCGTATGCTAAAGAGAACTCTGAGGTAATCAGTTTGAATCTGGGCAATCCAGTGAACTAGTTAAAGCTCTTAGCCTTTTCATTTTTCTTGTCATTAACTGAATTTTTTCAAAGATAATAGTCTATATGATGTCCAAGACTATAAGATTAGGAGAAAATTGGGTTAGCTTGAAGAAAAAAAATTCAAATAGAAAGCAATTAATTTATCTTAATGTGAATAAAGGGTGATCTAAATACTGTGGAGAGTGACTACAAGTAAAGACATTTACAGGAAAATGCTGTCTTCTGAAAAAGCAATCATGGCACTACCCCTACTTTATTACAGTGTAAAATTGTCATATTACACATTTTACATTTGTTTTTGAGATTGGTTGATTTTAGCCTAAATGGCTAAATAACATGTGTATAATTCTCTGTTCCATTCTATACACACACACACACACACACACACACACATAGACATTATTTATAAAATGACCAAATACTATTAGTTTGGTTCTCTTTACCCTCCCCCCTTTACAAATCCCTCAATCTCTCAGTTCACCAGTGTTTAGAAGAGGGTGATAGATGCAATGAAGGTGCCACTGCAGAGTTTTTTGATTGGAATCTTAGACCACTGTCCACTAACTGGCTGTGTGAAATCAGGAGAACAGAGCCTAGAGACCGGGTTATTAAAATTTGCCCTCTTCTAACCTTTTCTGGTTCCCTGTCGAGAACTTGTAATGCTAGCTACTCTTGCCTACTTCTCCTTCACATCTCCCAAGCACTGGACAAGGACTTTCTTTTCTCCCTACAGTTTAAGAGTTATACAATTTTGGAGTCTTAGATAGAACCACTGAAGGGAGCACCCCAATTGCCACACCGTGTATCCTTGTTCAGCATGGAAGAAGCCAGAGCAGTCTGTGTCCCGATTCCCCACTGGCAAATTCGGGGTAACCATTTCAGAGGTTGGTATAATAAAAATAGAAGGTAGAAATTGGCTAGACAGTAAGGGTAAAAAGGCCCCAAAGAAAAATAGGCAGTTTCTTTCTTGGCTAAAAGTCAAAATGTCCTTGACCCTCATAGCAGCCTGGTCTGTATCAAAGTCCAGAAATATCAAATGTATTTAAGAGTTCTTGTCTAATCCCTAAATTTTAAAGCTTACCTCTTCAGAGGGGGGAAACACTAGAGAAACATATAGCCCCATAAGTTCTCAAGAAACTTGGATTTACTCTTTCAAGCCCCTGAAACCACCTGATAGCCATGCACCTTCAGCCTTACTAAGTACATAATTACAGAACAGCTAAAATGGGACTCTTACCATGGAGACATGTTAACTCCCTAGCTAAAATGGTGCTACAGGACAGAAGGGGGATAGCCCTACTGTTCCTAAAGGAAAATGTCTCATAAATTGCCTTAGATGAGGTTTGATGTTTTTATGCCAATAATTCAAGTGTAACTGAGTTTTACTGGGATTCAGGTAATATTCCTCCTAGACTTAACGGTGGGTCCATGCCTCCTAAATTGCTTAACCTGAAAGATCAAGAGGTACCCGAATGCCATCAAAATTAGGTTTCTAAGGACCCAGTATGAGCCTCAAAATCAAAACAAGTGAAACATTCGACTTATGTCCCAGAGACAGTGGGGAATTTAATACCCCAAGCGCCTCCATTTTATGTAAGTTTCAATTGTCAATCATCTGGTCATTGGACCACCCCAGGAAGGCAAGTTATGCAAACGAGATCTGCGGAATACCTAGTGTGTTAATGAGATAGCAACTTTTTCCTGCCTGTAATCCTGCCTATGGGGGCAAAACTTCCTAGTTACATCCCTGTTCGCTGTGAGTTGCCCCCCCCCTCCAGGGAAGTATAATTTTCCTTTGTCTTCTTCATGGCTTTCTTACTAAGCATGCTTTCTTTAAGGCTTTGGGTTGCCCCTAGCACCTTACATTTCTTTACTTATTCTCTAAAGCTTCCTTCCCCAAGCCATGTGGCTGCCAGTCAGCCATGTGTCAGAACTCCATGCAGGCTTGCTTTCTTTCTTTCTTTCTTTCTTTCTTTCTTTCTTTCTTTCTTTCTTTCTTTCTTTCTTTCTTTCTTTCCTTCCTTCCTTCTCCTTCCTTCCTTCCTTCCTTCCTTCCTTCCTTCCTTTTTCTTTCTTTCATCTTTCTTTCCTTCCTTCCTTCCTTCCTTCTTTTCTCTTTCTTTCTTTCTTTCTTTCTTTCTTTCTTTCTTTCTTTCTTTCTGCTTTCTTTCTTTCTTCCTTCTTTCTTTCTTTCTTCCTACCATTCACCTCCTCAAGGAAGCTGCCAAGATTACCAGCTCCTCGGCCCTGAGGATTTCTTTTCCTTTAAAATTCTAATAAAATTGTAAAAGCTTAAAAAAAAAAGATTTGATGTCTTGAGATGATCAATGTCCTTTTGAAATACATTTAGGAGTTGATAATTCAAGTATCTTTTTTGATGTGTAGGTGAAAGATGCAACTAATTTTTTCAGAGTAGTGGGCATCCTAACTAAATTCCAGAACTAGCTTTCCAGTCAGTAGACCATAGCTCAACACTCAAGCTAATTGGCATGCTTTGTGATAGTTATAACCCTCCCCTTGTAAAGAGACATTTCCCTCCAATGGGGCTTGAGGGACGTTCAGACACAAGTGAAAAAATATCTAGTAAAATAAGTTACAGTGGAAGGTTTTCATGACTTCAATATACAATTAATTGATTGTTGAAGCAATGTTCAAATATGCATGGATTTCCTTCCTAATAACAATAATCATGTATGTAAGAATTATGTAGCATTGGACAAATCATGATTATTTAAATTTCTTTCTTTTGTGTTTTTCAGAAAGGTTTCCTTTCTTCTTTGGTATTATAAGATTCCTTTAAAGAAGATGAAAGAGAAACAAAGATGTTTTCAATAACTATTCTACAGTTTTAAGTTTTCTGTCATTGGCATGGACTGATTTTT
>NW_008358642.1:1439036-1443836 GCF_000622305.1 Nannospalax galili | reverse complement strand
TATTTATTTATTTATTTATTTTATTATTTTAGAAGAAGCATTTCATTACAGCTTTAACATACTCAATAACAGTTTCCAGAGCAAAGATACTTCTTGTTCAAAAGTGGCTGTAAAATTTTTAGGTTCGCTGTTGAAAGTTATACAATATTGTACTCAGTATAAACCCTATGACATAAAATTAAATGAGGTTTTAACCTTAAAAATGATCTCTATTTTGTTATTAAAATACACAGTTTCATACAAAAAACTTAATTTTTTGTGCAATTGACATTAAGGCATTTTCACATGCATTTTTAATCTTTATGTATCTGATTATTACTAGTCACAGTCGGTTACTTTCTGAGCTCCTTGGCATCTGAGCATGGATATAAAGTCATCAGGTAGACTTCAATGGTAATGTTTTTCACATCTACTAATTATTAAGGACCCAATTTTTATGATTTTAAGAATTATATTTTTTAATTTTTTAAAAATTTAATAACCACATGATTAGAAGCATTTCATTACAGCTTTAATATATTCAGTAACACACTCCAGAGCAATGATATATCTCTTTCAAAAGTGGCTGTAAATTTTTAGGTTCACAGTTGAATTACACACATTATACAATATTGAACTCAGTATAAACCCTGTAAGATATAAAATAGAATGAGTTTTAACACTTTAAAGAAGATCACCATTTCATTTTAAAATATGCTGTTTCCTTGTGCCGAAGTGTTACTAACACTTCGATGTTTGCACGTGTGTCTTTAATCTCTATGTATCTGATGATTACTACTCACGCTTAGTTACACTCAGATCCTGAGCACCTGTATATGGATATAAAGTCATCAGGTAGATTTCACTGGTAATGTTTATTACCTCTACTATTTAACATGAAGTTTTTATGCTTCTTCCTCAAATATGTCTTTTTCTTAATTTGTTGATTTTTCTGTGTATATTATGCAGAACATCCCACACAATCTTATTCATCTATATACCCACTTCCCAAATGGCACCCTCCAATAGCCTCCCCTCTCCCACATACTGGAGCCCACAACTCTGTCATCCCTGTTACTGTCCTCTATGTTGTCAACACCCCCAGCCATTCTCCAGTACTTGTCCGTCTGTTGAATCTAGTCAGTCTATCTAGAGATCCTTATTTTAGGAATATCAGCTGTTCCTCAGCTAGCAGCAATCAGTTGTCAATATTCCTTTAGATAAGACTGGGGTCTGCTGTTCATTTTCCGAGTTCTATGCTGGGTTACTATTTGGGAGTCTCTTGTGCCACTTTGGTCAATAACTCAAAGGAAGGTATCATCTGTCTGGCATTGTTTCTTGTTATGTAGCCTTTAGCTATACACATGGACTCTTAAAAATTATTTGACCCCATTAATCTTTGGTTATAATTTCCTTTTGAGTGTTTAAGACCCTACAGTTGGCCCAGATAAACCAATTTATTTTTACTCTTAAAGTCATTTGAGGATCTGTTCCTCAAGGGTAACATGGGCTTGAGAGGAGCCCCTGGCTCCTTTCTTTTACCAGTTCTGCCTATGTGAAGAGAAGTCAAAGGTCCTGTATGACCATGGCTTGCTTCACCTGGAACCATGGAGGAAATGTTTTCTCTGTGTTGACCCTCCTCTTTGTATACTAGACACTAGTTCAAGTCCATCTGGTAGGGTCTCCAAGGCCTCCTTGATGAAGAGGACAGGTGACTCACCACAGTAACAGGACATTTTGAGGGATGCTCTGAGTCCCCTGGAACTTAGTCGACCTAGGAGGGCAAGGAGCAAAAACTGTCCTTTATGTCCCTCTGGCCAAATTAGTATAGGCCTCAAAGCATGGCTGTTAAACATCCAAGAAGGTTACTTCCACCAGTCTGGTACGTTTAGTTACCATATGCCATGTAGAAAGAGCTTGGGCAAAGACCAAACACTCAGATAAAACTTGCCTAGGCAATATTACATTCTTCGATCTGGTTGTATGTATAATTTGTCAGTAGGTTGTTGGCCTGATGTGGTTCCCTCTGGTTTTCAAATACTAGCTAGGCATTGTTTATCTCTCACATTGTCTAACCCTTCCACCATGGTTTCCCCTTGTAAGGTGCCCCCGTTTTTCCATTTCTCCCTTAATAATATCCTTCTCCTATAGTCCCACAGCTTGAGCTCCTTCTTTCCCTTTATCCTTTAGGTTCCTTGTATAACCTTCCCCCACCCCCTTAAAACAACCCCATTATTGTCCATATCTCCATTGTTAACACCTCTTTTCCACTGTTGTCTTTCAGATTCTTTCTTTTCCTTTACTCCCCTGGTTCCTATTCATTATCCTCGTTCCTGTAGTTATATCTGAATACATATTCACTTATAAAGATTTGGCGCTAGGATACACATATGAGGGAGAACATCCACCATTTTTTTTTGTTTTTGTTTTTTCCGAGTCTGTGTTACTTCACTTAGTATAACCATTTCTAGTTCCATCCATTTACCTGAAAATTTCATGATTTCAACTTTCATTACTGCTGAGTAAAATTCCATTGTATAAATTATCCACATTTTCGTTATCCACTCGTCAGTTGAGGGACACTTTGGTTGCTCCCATCTCTTAGCTATTGTGAAAAGAGCAGCAACAAACATGGATGTACAAGGGTCTCTGCAATAGGATGAGTTCTTTGGGTATATGCCAAGGACTGGTATAACTTGGTCAAATGGTAGGTTCATTTGTAGTTTTTTAAGAGTACTCCACACTGCTTTCCATAGAGATTGAACAAGTTTGCAGCTCACCAGCAGTGGATGAGTGATCCCATTTCTCCACATCCTCTCCAACATTTGGTACCATTTCTTCTCTTGATCTTAGCCACTCAGACTGGGGTAAGATGAAATCTTAATAATTTGCATTTCCCTGATTATTAGTGATGTTGAACATCTTTTAAGATGTTTCATAGCCATCTTTATTTCTTCTTTTGAAAACTCTCTGCTCAGCTCCTTAGCCCATCTTTTAATTGGGTTACTTCTTGTCTTGATTCTCTGTGTTTTGAGTTCATAATATATTCTGGATATTAAACCTCTGTCAGATGTGTCGCTGGTGAAGATTTTCTCCCATTCTGTGGGTTTTCTCTTAACTTCCCTGGTTGCCGCTTTTGATGTACAGAAGCTTTTTAGTTTAAGGAGTTCCCATTTGTTGATTCTTGACCTTGTTTCCTGAGCAATGAATGTCCGGTTTAGAAGATCCTTTCCTACACCTATGTTTTCTAGGTTTTTACCAATATTTTCTTCTAACAGTTTCAGAGTTTCAGCTTTACGCTGAGGTCTTTGACCACTTGGAATTGACTTTTGTACAAGGGGAAAAATAGTGATTTAGTTTCATTCTTCTACAGGTGGAGATCCATTATGCCAGCACCATTTACTGAACATGCTGTCTTTCCTCCAGTGAATGTTCTTGGCTCCTTTGTCAAATATCAGGTAGCTGAAATTACATGTACTCATATTTGGGTCTTCAATGTTGTTGCATTGATCTATGGGTCTATTTTGGTCCCAGTACCATGTTGTTTTTATGACTATATCTCTGTAATACAGCTGAAAATCTGGTATGGTTATCCACTTGGCATTGCTCTTAATGCTCAGGGTTGCTTTGGCTCTCTGAGGTCTTTTTTGCTTCCATATGAATCTTAGGATGGATTTTTTGAATTCTGTGAAAAATGTGATGGGGATTTTGATTGGCATTGCATTGAATCTATTTATGCCTTTGGTAGGATGGTCATTTTCACAATTTAAATTCTTCCAATCTGTGAGCATGGGAGGCCCTTCCATCTTCTGATGTCTTCCTCAATCTCTTCCTTTAAAGCTTTAAAATTTTCATTGTAAAGGTCTTTATTGTCTTTGGTCAGGTTTATTGTTAGATATTTTATTTCTTTTGCAGCTATTGTGAAGGGGAGTGTTTCCATGTACTTTTTCTCTGATTGCTTGTTATTGGTATATAGAAAGGTTACAGACTTTTGTAAGTTAATTTTGTAACCTGCCACTTTACTGAACGTGTTAAAAATTTCTAGGAGGTTTCTGCGCGTGGAATTTTTGGCGTGCCTTAGATATATTATCATATCATCTACAGAAAGGGATAATTTGAGCTCTTCTTTTCCAATTTTTACTCCTTTAATTTCCTGCTCTTGTATTATTGCTCTTGCAAGATTTTCATGCACTATGTTAAAGAGAAATGGAGATAGTGGACAGCCTTGCCTGGTTCCTGATTTCAATGGGAATGCTTCCAGTTTTTCTCCATTTAGAATGATGTTGGCTGTGGGTTTGTTATATATGGCTTTAATTATGTTGAGGTATGTTCCCTCCAGTGCAATTCCCTCTAGGACTTTGAACATAAATACAGACTGAATTTTGTCAAAGGCCTTCTCTGCATCTCTTGAGATGACCATGTGGTTCTTGCCTTTGAGCCCATTTATATGATTTATGAGATTTATTGACTTACTAAATGTCATTTCTGGTATAAAGCCAACTTGATCATGGTGGATGATATTTTTGATGTGTGTCTGTATGTGGTTTGCAAGTATTTTGTTGAGAATTTTTGCATGTATATTCATTTGAATTCTGATCATTTAAATACGCATTGTATTAGGTATATGGACCTATAACTTTCTTTTTTATTGTGTATTTTCCTTGATTTGGTATTAGAATAATAGTGGTATCATAGATTTTGAGACTTTCTCCTCTGTTTCAAGCTTTTAAAATAATTTAAATGGTATTGGTTGTAGATCTTTTTAAGGACTGAAGAAATTCTGTGACTCTTTCTGGGTTCTTGCTGTCTTTTAGTCAGGGG
>NW_008358642.1:1428549-1438969 GCF_000622305.1 Nannospalax galili | reverse complement strand
TTAAAGTATTCCCTTATAATGTTCTGGATCTTTCTGGTGTCTGTTGTGATGTTTCCCCTTTCATCTCTGATTTTATTGATTTGGAGGTACTCTTTCTTTCTTTTGGTTAACTGGGCTAGTGGTCTTTCAATCTTGTTTATTGTTTTAAAGAACCAGCTCTTGGATTCGTTGTTTTGGGTTTGTTGATTCTTTGTATTGTTTTCTTTGTTTCAGTTTCATTAATTTCTTCTCTGATTTTTGTTATTTCTTGTCTGCTGGGTTTGGGTTTCATTTATTGTTGCTTTTCAAGTGTGTTGAGTTGCAATGTTAAGTCATTTATTTGTGTTGTTTCCGATTTTTTTAATGTAGGCACTTAGAGATATAAACTTCCCTCTAAGGACTGCTTTCTGCATGTCCCAGAGGTTTTGTTGTATTGCATTGTCCTTTTCATTTAGTTCCAGGAATACTTTTATTTATTTTTTAATTTTTCTTTTGACTCATTCATCATTCAGGAGTGTGTTGTTTAATCTCCATGTGTTCATGTGGTGACTAGGGCTTCTTCTGGTGTTGATTTTAAGCTTTATTGTATTGTAATATGATAGAATGCATGGTATTATTTCAATCTTTTTTTTTTTGTTGAGGTACATTTTTTTCCCCAGTATATGGTTAATTTTGGAGAAGGTTCCATGGGCAACTGAATAGAAAGTATGTCTTTTGGTACTTGGGTGGAATACTTGGTAGATGTGTTAGGTCCATTTGATATATGGTATTGCTTAATTCAGATGTCTCTCTGTTTACTTTCTGCCCTGTTGACCTATCTAATTGAGACAGTGGGATATTGAAGTCCCCTAGTATTAATGAGTTGGGATTAATCTGGTCCTTAAAGTCCTGTAGTATTTTCTTTTTAATGAAGTTGGTTGCACCAGAGTTTGGTGAATATATGTTCATGATTGTGATATCTTCTTGGTTTATTGTTCCTTTGATCAGAATGAAGCAGCCCTCTTTATCTCTTCTGATTAGTTTTAGTTTAAAGTGTATTTTGTCAGATATTAGAATTGCAACACCTGCTTTTTTCTTAGTACCATTCGCTTGGTATATATTTATTTTTTATCCTTTCACCTTAATAGTGCCTGTTTTTGAAAATGAGATGAGTTTCTTGTAGACAACAAAAAGATAGGTTTTGTTTCTTAATCCATTCACCAAGTCTATGTCTTTTGACTGTGGAGTTCAGTCCATTAATGTGATGGCTAATCCTGGGTTTCAACTTGATTGGATCTGAGATTAACTGAAATGAAAGAGATCTTCTTGATTGGATCATCTAAAGCTGGAAGACACACCCTAAATGTGGGCGTTGCCTTCTGATGGCAGCCGGTATAAAAGACCAAGGCAGAGGAGAACTCGGGGATTTTTGCGGCTTGCCTTCTCTCTGGCTGGTGAGTTCGTCTTGCTGCTGTAGACTGAAGACTAGCTGATATTTTGGAATTTTTCAGACCTTCAGCACCAGATTGGGACTACTGAGACATCCAGGCTTGTGGACTGAGCGACTACAGATTCTCAGCCTCTCCAGTGTGGTGCAGCCATTGTTGGACTACTCGGACTCTATCCTGTGCGCTAAGCTGATAAATCTCTGTACATATTCATTCTACTGGTTCTGTTTCTTTGGAGAACCCTGACTAATACAATTAATATTTAAAGTTATTAATGAATGATTTGTATTGAATCCTGTCATTTTTATTTCTGTTCACATTCTTGATATATTTGTACTTTTCCACAATTATACCATCATTGGATTTCTTTCCACAACCCCATGGGTATAGTCATTCCTTTCTTCAGCTCTTTGTATTGTTTCAAGAACTCTCTGAAGGGCTGGTTTTGTGGAGATGAATTCCTTCAGGCTGTTTATGTCATGGAAGATTTTTCTTTCCCGTTTGACTGTAATAGACATTTAAGCTGGTTATAGTAATTTGGGTTGGCATCTGTTGTCATTTAAGACTGGGAATACTTTGATTCAGGCTCTTCCAGCTTTCATAGTTTGCACTGAAAAGTCAGCTGTAATCCTAATGAGTTTTCCTTTATATGTGACTAGTTTTTCTTTTGCAGCTTTCAGTGTTGTCTTTTGTCCTGTACATTTAGTGTTTTTACTATGATGTGCCATTGAAAGTTTCTTTCCTGGTCCTGTTTGGCGTTCTATATGTTTCTTGTATTTGTATGGGCATGTCTTTCTCTAATTTTGGGAAATTTTCTTCTATGATTCTGTTGAGGATCTGGTCCATGCCATTATCTTGGGGTTCTTCTCCTTCCTGTATGCTTATGATTCATAAATTTGGTCTTTATATGGTGTCACATAATTCCTGCATACTCCATTCTTGTGCTTTCTTAAGTTTTTCATAATCTTTGCTTGAGAGTTCTAGTTTGTCCACTTTATCTTCCAGTCTTGATACTCTGTTTTCCACTCATCCTATTGGTGAGGCTTTCTCCTGTCATTTCTAATTGGCTTACTGGGGAGATGGGAGGGTGAATGAGGCTGGGGGAGTCAAAACATGGAGGTTGTGATGGACTTACCCAGGAGAGCAGCTGGTGGGTTGTGCTGGCCCAGGGAAGCAGAGGGAGGTGAGGGCTGAACCAGGCCAATAGGGCTTCTGGAGACCTCAAGAAGGAACTGGGTTCCTCCGGATGCAAGGGATCAGGAAGCAGTGGGCTGAGGGGTCAGCCCTGGTGTCTAGGAAAGAAGCTGGTGGGTTGTGCAGTCCAAGGAAGCAGAGGGAGGTAAGGGTGGGACCAGGCCCAGAGGGCTCCTGGGAGAGAGGCTGCTGGGTTGTGCAGCCCAGGGAAGCCATACATTTTATTTTTTAATTATTTTAGGAACTTGTTTTTGAAAGTGGATTCTTTTAAATTGCCTCTTGTTATGTTTGTAACTATTGTGCAAAGCCAGTCATTAAGGAAGGATTTCAAAGTAAAGAGAATGGTGACCAACAGCAACCGAAGAGAGGGGCTGAAGAGAGGGGCTGGAGAAAGGGGCTGGGTCGGTCAGAGTCCATGAATTTTCAGTAGGAGGTATAACTTAAAGAGATGTAGTATATAATACCATGGTTATGATTAATAACAAAGTCTTGTACTCTTGAAAATGACTGAGAGAGTGATTTGACAATTCAAACTATGGGGCAATTTTGGATGTGTGAAATGATTTATAATTGCATTTCAGATAATAGTTGTCAATTCTGAAAAACAGTTACAGCTAAAAGAATCTTTATACATTTATAAGTGAAGTCAGCTTTACTGAGAAATTGGTAAGAAGAATTGAAAATAAAAGCCTGTGTTTGGGTTTAAAAATTCTATTGTGTATGAATGTCATTTTGAGGAAATGCACTTTACTGTAACACAATAAAGAAATGAGGAGAAAAACCAAGGCAAGTGTTGCTTCACCTGTACAACAGCAGTTTGTAATAGGTGCATAAATAGCCTGGGAGGCAACTTGAGGCTTCCATCTTGATTACTTGTTCTGTTTAGGTGCCTTCTTGAATATAATATACTTTTGGTTGCAATACATCTCTTTATTATAGTTTTAATAAAGTTACATAAATATCGCTTTGTCTTGCTACAAAATCTGGACATCTTTCATGATAAGAGAGTTAATATTTACACAATCTTTACACAAAAATTTGTTAAGGAAAGCATACTCACCTTTACATCATCAGATTTTTCTGCTGCTAACAATTAAATGGAATATCCACTTCCTTCAATTAGAGTCCATTTAAGGCACATCAAATGTTGTCAAAAAATGACTTTTGGGGCTAGAGATGTAGCAGAGCTGGTAGGTGTAGTAGAGCTGGTAGATGAGTGCTGGCTTAGTGCAGCAGGCCCAAGTTCCATCCCAGGACCCAGCACCCTATAAAACTGTTTTGGATAGCACATGTTTGTAATCTTAGTGCTTGAAAGGCAGTGGCTGGGTGCTGAGAAGTTCAAGGTTATCCTAGACCATGTCGCAAGCATCATGACAGCCTGGGGTACTTAACACGGCACAGAGTTGTCTCAAGGGGAAAGTGTGGAACGGTTAAAATATATTTCCATATACATTGGACTGTTATGAGGATTACATTGAATTTACATATATAAATCATTTAGTGTAATATCTGGCACATGATTCATAATCAATTCATGTATATTGCTATTAACTTAAAATTGTTTTATAAACTTCTTTCTCAATGTCCACTCATAATGGCAGGTTTTCCCTAAATTTCTTGCATGTCTTTTAAATCTCTAACCTACATCACCACAATTTCTCCCAGATCATGTTTCTTAGTTTTGCCTATGTTTAGCTCTGTTGGTTCTAACGTAAATAAATGTAGATTAGGTAAAATTCTCCACCCATGGTTCCAGTCAGTCCAGTAACTGAATAGAGTTAGGTACAAGTCTGGAGCATGTAAATAAAGTATTTTTACAAGAAAAATGTATCCAGTACAGGAATGTGAGCTTAGGCTGTTTCTTATATTTTATATTCTATACAATCTGGTGTGTCCTTAGGGGAGTTTTCTCAATTCCAATTCTAAAATTTACACATGCATGAATTAATTTACTTTCTCACTCGATGATTAAAAATATATGCTGACAGTTATTTTTAATGGACTTTAATTGAATAGATTGAGTCTACACTGAAAGGGAGAGGGTTTTATTGATTTCACATTTAGACTTCCAAAGCCCTCTTCCTTTAGTACAGTCCAGTAACACATTTAGAAATGACCTTTTGAAACATTTTGAAAGTTTGTTCTACTAAAATTAATTTTGATAACTTAAGATCATGGCAAAATATATTTGCAGTTTGTACTTTACTGCTGTATGAAATTTTATGCACACAAATTTTATGCTAGTAGATGTTTAGTAGCTCTATCTAGCACCCCTGAAAATAAACAGCAGGGAAGTTGGCTGCTTTTGTGGATCCCCATGGTATAAACACTTCACCAAGGTCAATGTCAATGTATGGAATGGTCAGTAGAAATGAGATGCCCAGTGGATACCACTATAGAGTATTTCCACCATAAGGACACAATAAATATAAATAAAGTCAAGAGCATAGATAATATTAGAATGCATTAAAAATAATTAGGAGGTTATAAGTTTAGAGTATTTACTACCTTTTCTTTTACAGTCATTTATTTAACTGTAAGTTTATATGATTACCTTTTTTGATAATGATTGTGTTTAACAACTAACTTTCAAAGTCTTCTGATATTCAAAATATACTCTTTTCATATTTTCTTTTTTAATTTTATGTGAATGAATGTATTGCTTGCATGTGTGTAAGTGCACCCATGTCATGGAATGCCCACGTAGGTCAGAAGAAGGCCCTGGAACTGCAGTTATGGTCGGTTGCTAGCCACCATGTGGGTCCTGAGAATCAAACCTGGATCCTCTACAAGAGCACTCAGTGCTCTTAACTTCAATCCATCTCTCCAGTCCTCAAAATGTACTCTTATGAGCCTGTATGTCACTCTAATCCATCATTTTTTATATGCATAACATTTTTCCTTATAACAAAAGCTAAAAATAATAAAATTTAAATTTATAAAATTTATTTCCTTCTGTCCTTTGTTTTCTAGGATAAGTAAATTAAGTATCCTACCAACGTAAATGCAGATTTTTCAGGATACATCAAGGTCTTAAATGGTTAGTCTTATTTTGGACAAATTATATTATAGTATGTGTTTATAGCATCGATATAGGACAGATATAAGAAAGCCACAGTTCCATATGATTGTATAATGTTCTCTTTCATCATATGCCATGCTAGATATATGCATTTTTTATCAAGATAGAGTAGAAGACATATTTTTGTTTCAACTAAAACCATTGAAAGCTATGAACCAGGACGAGTCACACCAAAGGGGGTATCTGACCAAGAAGGAGAAAGTTCAGTGGTAACAGCTGATAGTTCTCTGTATGCAGATCCCCTTGCTTCTGTCCTTAATGTTCTCAAACCACTTTAGAGAAACATACTTGCATATTTTAGATAATGAATTTCTGGAGAATATTAACCTTTTGATTCATATAGACAAATACACTGATTCTATGCAAAGGTAAGCAAATATATGTAATTATGTTAAAATATGACATAATTGCTATATATTTATTGTTTATTATTGTTTGAGAATTTCATGCATGCTTTTTCCCTACCAACTTCATGTGCTCTCTCGCTCTCTCTCTCTTTCTTCTCCCCCTCTCTCTCTATCTTGGCAGGGTCTCACTATGTAGCCCTGAATTACCTGGAAATTTCTAAATCAACTGGTCTTGAACCTACAACAGAGGTTCTGGGATTAAAAACATACCACCACATCTAGCTATGAACTATTGAGTCCATTTATGTTGTCAATATGTATATGTACTGGAGCAGGGACAGCCTAACTGGGGATGCATCCTTGAAGAAAATGGACTCTTCCTCAGCAGTCATCAACAATAGCTCTTCATCTAGGGGTGGACTTCAAGGGCTCTTCTCACAGCCATGCTAGGATTTTGATGGCTTGATCTTGTGCAGGTCTTGGTATGTAGTCTCAGTTGCTTTGAGTTCATGTTTACAATGGCCCTGTCATGTCCTGAAGACACGGTTTTGCTGAAGTCATCCACTACCTCTGGCTCTTACAATCTTTCTGCCCTCACTTCTCTGAGCCTTTCAGGAATAGGGTATGCTATAGATGGCCCAATCAGGCCTGAGCACTCCACAGTCTCTTTTTCTCTGCATCCTGACCAACAACTTAGTTACCTTGGATGATTTTTTCCCATTAATCTTTTTTTTCTTTTTTTGCCATTAACTTATGAGCTACTGACCCAAATACAGTAGATATTAGGATGTCAAACATTTGTGTTGTTAAATTTTCAGAATTTACATTTACTAAATTCTAAGTGAGTTCAGAATTAAACTGCAGTAAGGCAAGACAACAAATCAGTAATGTTAGGTGTGCCTCCCCATACAATTAGATTTATCAAACTTAAAACTAAAAGTACAAATATCATCAGGTAACTTCTCTTGTTGAAATAATGACAGTTTATCTTACAAACATATTTCTAATTGCAAACAGTTCTTGCCCACTTTTTGTTATGTTACTCTGGCTTATTAGGTACTTATAAGGAAACAATTCAAAATTCTTTTTGTCTTAAAAGTCATTATCTTGAATATAACTTCATAGATACTTTGTATGTAGCATGGTAGAATAAGAGACTGAGCAATGCTTGGGATCAGATCCATACACAATAGAATAAATACTTCTGAGCCTCTTTATATGTGCTGCTACATATAAAATGATTATCCAGAATTTTCTTCTTAAAAATCAAAAATTATTAAATTAATTACTACAAATATTAAAATTTAGTTGTTAGACTTGTACCTTTCTATATAAACCTAGAATAAAAGAAGAATATTTTAAGTTCTTCTGTGATATGTGTTGTGTAAAACTTAAAGATAGAAGATATCTTTTATTATATTTTACATTAAAATTTTTTATTTTACATACATGAATATTTTGCTCACATGAATGTAACTGTACCACATGAGTGCAGTGCCTCCGATGGGCAGAAAAGGACATCAGATCCCCTGGAACTGCATGGTTGTTAGCTGCCATGTAGGTACTGGGAACCAATCCTAGGTCCTCTGCAAGAGCAAGAAGTGCTCTTGCCTGAGCCATTTCTCCATTCCCCCAAGAGTAAAAATATTTAATTTTATAAATTTAATACATTTATATATACTTTCTAAGTAATGCAGTTTAATGACCAACTTTCACACACCCAAATGATACAGAAACATCAAACATTTAAACTTATTAAAATGGCTACTCATAAGTTTCATTAAATGTTCCAATAATTTCAAATGCTGTTTCACTTGCATTTTTCACCTCAAACCACTTTCGAAAGGAAGTAATTCCTTCCTTTTGCATTAAATCTAGCCAAGTACCTGTGGCTGGATATATTATTAACAGTAGAAGAGAATTTAATGCTGCCATTTTACTAAACCAATATAATTTCTATCTATAATCCCATTGCTAAGTGGAGCTCTAGCCCCTCATCAAAATACCTTCTTTTTGGCTTGGCATTGTGGCACAAGACTTTAGTCCCACCACTTGAGAGGGAGAGGCAGGCGGATTTCTGGGAGATCAAGGTCATCCTGGTCTACATAGGATTTCCTGGCCAGCCGTCACTACAGGGAGACATTGTGTTAAAAAGACCAAAAAAAAAAAAAAATCCTCTTTTGCACCAGACAGAGGCAACTAAAGGGATCCACAACTCATCAAAACACAGAGAATAAATGATTATGGGATGTACCCAATTGGTATATCAACAATGCAGTCCTTACACCCAGAACATTGTGGAAGATGGGGAAGAAAGATTGTAAGAGCCTGAGAACCAAGCCACTTTCTGTTTGACAGTGTATTCTAGACAAGACAGGGAAGCTGCATACATGAAATCCCAACAATATGGTTGTATAACAGACCTGCATAGTGACAACTATTGACTTGTCAATGCAGATATGGGAAATTTCACCATGTCCCACACCTAGATGAAGAACTACAAGAAATCAGTGAATCTAGAGAGAGAGAGAAAAAGAGAGAGAGAGAGAGAGAGAGAGAGAGAGAGAGAGAGAGAGAGAAAGAGAGAGAGAGACACTGAGACTCAGTTTTCTCCAGGGACAAACCCCCTCTGATAGATTATCCAGTTCCAAGTGATCAGCTGTAAACATATGTACATAAGAGCAAAACTAAATGGGCTCAATACGTATCTATCATCTATACATCTATCTATCTATCTATCTATCTATCTATCTATCTATCATCTATCATCATCTTCCATCTTTCTATTAAGGATATGGGTCTATAGTTTTCTTTTTTGGTTGTATCTTTACCAGGCTTTGGTATGAGAGTGATGCTGGCTTCATAGAAGGAATTTGGAAGTTTTCCCTCCATTTGTATTTTTTTTGAATAAATTAAGTAGTATTGGATGCAGATCTTTGTTGGAGGCCAAGCCTTAAGTGTACCCCTGCCCAGTTTGAAACAACCAGGTGGCCTTGTAAAAACATGTTTTTCTTGCCCTGATTTTTTTCTACATTTTACTTCCTTATCTTGTGAAACCAACAAGGCTCATGACTGTAGTAGAAATTCCCCAGCAGGGCCTTGCCGCCTTCCACTTCCCCTGCCTTCTCTCCGCCCTTTACCTTCCCCCACCCTCTGCTTTACTATATTAACACTGTGCAATTGCTCAATAAAAGAGACATGATCAGAATACTATCTTGTCTCCATTTCTTCATGCCCCCTGTCTGTTCATTCCTCCAGGTTCAGTCTCGGTGCCCCACGCTCTTGCTCCGCGGGTTGGGACATCTCTGGCACCCAACGTGGGGCTCGAGGAAGACCACCGAGAGGAACATCAACCACAGAGAGCCTGTGCAGGCACCCCCCACAAACCCCCGAGATTGCCACGGAACGACCGCCATGAAACAGATCAGTAGAAGAGAAGGTAAGGTTGACGCACCCAATAGATAGGCATTGTTAGTGCTTGAGATTCTCAGTCCCACAATAGGGAGGGACCTCAGCTCCTGAGAAATTGCCAGCTTGCTTGGAGTAGGAGGAGCGGTGTACTTGTTCCTTCTAAGCTGTCCACCAAAGATCTACGGTTACTAACAGGCGACCGGGTCTGTCGGGTATGTGTCAGCACTTATACTGACCGGCGAGGCTCATGCAAGGGTGATTCTCAGACAGCGTGGGCAACTCTTTGCATTCTCAGGGACAATTTCTTCAGGGACTCATGGAGTCCCTCAGAGCACGAGGGATTAAGGTTTCAGGAAAAGATCTTAAACAATTTTTCTCCTTTATTCATGATACATGCCGTTGGTTCCCCCCTGGAAGGGACAATCGACCAAAAACGATGGAAAAGAGTAGGCGATGCACTTCAGGATTATTATCGGACCTTTGGACCTGAGAAGGTTCCCGTAACTGCCTTTTCTTATTGAAACCTTAAGAACCCGAACAGACCAACATTGGCCTCTCTGAGGAAATTGAAATCGAGCCATCTGATGAATGTTACAAAAGAGGGAACATCTGCAACAGGTTGCCTTTCCCCCGGGCCTCTTAGCTCAGATACAGAATGCTGCACTCAAAGCATGGCGGCGTCTTCCTCCTAAGGGGCCTGCCACTTCCTCACTGGCTAAGATAAGCCAAGGGCCGGATGAGTCATACGCTGACTTTATCAGCGGCCTCACCAGTGCGGCCGAAAGATTAGTCGGGGAATCTGAAGATAGTGCCTTTGTTAAACACTTGGCCTATGAAAATGCTAATTCAGCATGCCAAGAAGCCATCAGGCCCCACAGGCAGGGCCCTCTTTCTGACTACATTAAACTAGGTTCAGGAATTGGGACAGCCCATGCGATGGGCCTCGTGATAGGAGCTGCCTTTCAAAATTTTACTAGGGG
>NW_008358642.1:1426007-1428438 GCF_000622305.1 Nannospalax galili | reverse complement strand
CTTGCCCAAGACCATTTGCCCTAGGTGCAAAAAGGGGTGCCATTGGGCCAATGAATGCCGCTCTAAAACTGATAATGAAGGAAAAACCCTAGCCCCTAGGCAGGGAAACTTCTCACGGGGCCAGCCCCTGGCCCCATCAAAGGGATTGAACCCTGGGGCTATCAGGTTCACCCCACCAGCACAGATCAGGAATTTAGCTCCCTCCTCAGAGTTATCCCTGGGAGTACCGGATTGGACCTCTGTGCCTCCACCCCTACAATATTAATTCCAGAACTAGGGTTTCAACTCATATCCACAGATATTTTTGGGCCATTTCCACCTGAATTGACAGGATATGTAATAGGCAGAGGAGGCATGCTCTTGGAAGGTCTCCAAATAGCCCCGGGAATAATAGATAATAGCTTCACTGGACAACTTGCACTTTTAGCCCTCTCCACTCTTGGGCCCATAAAAATTAATCAGGGGGACCGAATTGCATACCTCCTACTACTCCTTGCCAATACAGATGCCCATTCTAGTACTCCCCCTCCCCCGGGTCTCCTGGGCCTTCAGAGATATATTGGGCACAACAAGTTACTGAAGATAGGCCTATGCTCACCCTGTGGCTAGATGATAAGCCCTTTAGGGGACTCATTGATACTGGGGCTGATGCTACAATTATCTCTGAGTGACACTGGCCTAAGGAGTGGCCATGCACGGTTTCCATGACTCATCTAAAAGGAATAGGTCAGGCCTCCCACCCTAAGCAGAGTTCTAAGATCCTTACTTTGAAGGATGAGGAAGGAAATACAGGCCAAGTTAAGCCTTACATCATACCAGGGCTGCCCCTTAACCTGTGGGGTCTACAAGGCCTTCACAGCTCCCACCGGGGCATTTTTTAGCAGACAGGCTGATTGTGGGGATCGCCAGGCCCAATGCATTATACAAATACCAATAGCCCATCTCACAGATTTCAGCAATGGGTTTGTATACTTAAGCCCAAGGTGATCCCCCCTGCTAATGGCCAGCCTGGCCTCTGCCCTTGCACCTCATTCTATCAGACCATACACTCTGTTTGCTATGACTTTGCTCAACAATGCTCTTACAGAAACAAGACCTACTGGACTGGGATAAGACAACCCAGGACACCCCTGGGCATTGACGGGGGAAATTTGGCACCCTCCCAATGTCATGGCAATGCTGGAGAGGACCTATGTTGGGACCTAAGGCCCCCATAGGATATACGGATGGTGGTGGGGTTCAAGACAAAGCACGACAAACAAGAGTAAATAAGGAGATAGAACAAAGAGTTCAAGCCCTGTACCTTAAACTCAATTACCACCCCTTAGCGTTACCTGAGAATAGAGAAGAACTAGACCTTGACCCACAGA
Organism: Nannospalax galili; assembly: GCF_000622305.1. Lineage (NCBI taxonomy): Eukaryota > Metazoa > Chordata > Mammalia > Rodentia > Spalacidae > Nannospalax > Nannospalax galili. The sequence goes on along the minus strand of NW_008358642.1, from coordinate 1,427,068 downwards.
TGCTAAGTTTACTAGAACTTACCCATATGTTGCTAAACCAGACAGCCCCCTCTATAGCCGAGGACTGCTGGATCTGCCAAAAGGTTGGACCCCCCCAAACCCCTTGCTGTGATCATTAACGCTTCCACCATCTCCAATACCTCAGAGTCTGAGCTATTTAAGCCACCCCACAATTGCACCCTAGCTCCTCCCATACGAGTCCAATCCATGCCCATATTACCCGGACTCTGTGTTTCTGCCACACCATACCCAAATGGCTCCCGTGTCTATTTGGGGAACATTTATTCAACTTCCTGCAGCTCAAACATTTCTGTTTCATATGATGCTGATGTTTGCCCACCTGCTGGGAGTGTCTTTGTTTGTGGGGGCGGATGGGCACATAACTTCCTTCTGGTCAATTGGACAGGTCAATGTGCCCTCGCCGTCTTATTTCCAGATCTAGATATCATTCTAGGCAGCGAGACCCTCCCTGTTCCTACCTTTGAATATGTGGGAGGCCATCCCAAAAGAGCCGTCCAAATAATTCCCTTAATGATAACACTCGGTGTAACCACCGGGCTGGCTACTGGAACTGCAGGCTTGGAGATGGCCACCCACACCTACTATAAACTCTCCCAACAACCGATTGATGATGTTCAACTTCTCTCAGAAACCATAATAGAGATCCAGACACAACTTGATAGCCTGGCTGAGGTAGTCCTTCAAAACAGAAGAGGTCTAGACTTGTTAACTGCCGAAAAGGGAGGCATCTGCTTGTTTTTACAGGAGAAGTGCTGTTTCTATGACAACAAATCCGGCATAGTTCGAGATAAAATCAAAAATCTCCAAGAACAATTAGAAAAGCGACGTTGAGAACTACAAGATAACCCCTTCTGGACCGGACTTGGCGGACTCATGCCCTACCTCCTTCCCCTCCTTGGCCCCCTCCTCGGCCTTCTGATAGTAATTTCCCTTGGGCCCTGGGCATTCAATAGGATCACAAAATTTATCAAACAACAGGTTGATTCAATTTTATCTAAGCCCATTCAAATCCACTATCAACGCTTAGAGATGACTGAGCC
>NW_008358642.1:1411037-1425598 GCF_000622305.1 Nannospalax galili | reverse complement strand
CTTAAGTGTACCCCTGCCCCAGTTTGAAACAACCAGGTGGCCTTGTAAAAACATGTTTTTCTTGCCCTGATTTTTTTCTACATTTTACTTCCTTATCTTGTGAAACCACCAGGGCTCATGACTGTAGTGGAAATTCCCCAGCAGGGCCTTGCCGCCTTCCACTCCCCCTGCCTTCTCTCCACCCTTTACCTTCCCCCACCCTCCGCTTTACTATATTAACACTGTGTGATTGCTCAATAAAAGAGACTTGATCAGAATACTGTCTTGTCTCCATTTCTTCGTGCCCCCTGTCTATTCATTCCTCCAGGTTCAGTCTCGGTGCCCCACGCTGTTGCTCCGCGGGTCAGGGCACATCTACACACAAGCACACACATATACACACATGTGTAGCAATAATAGGTATTTAAGAAGAGTACATGAACTTTAAAGGGAGTTCAGATGGCAAAAACATGGGAGGAATTGGATGTGGAAGAAGGAGGGTTTGAAATAATGTAAATACAGTACTTTTGTATGACGTTCTCAAAAAGACATTTTACATTAAAATACCAAGCAAAATAATAATATGAAAAGCCAAAATAACATGTTCCCACTAAATACCACCAGTCCTATAGAAGAGTTCAACAACGAGAACCCCCTAGAGATATAGGACAGAGAATTTAAAGGAACAATCATAAGCATGTTCAATGAATTCAACAAATTTAATGAACACACACACACAACAAATCAAAGAACTACAAGAAGATACTGAAGAACTTGTGACTTAATTCACAAAAGATATAGAAATATTGAAGAAAACTCTGGCTGAAATGAAGAAGGAAGTGAGAAACCCAATGAAATGACAGGAGAAAACCTCACCAAAGAATGAATGAAATGGAAAACAGAATATTGAGACTGGACAATAAAGTTGAAAAATTGAACCATTCAAGCTAAGGTTGTGAAAAATTAAAATAACACAAGAGTGGAGTATACAAAAAATGTGGGACTCCATGAAAAGACCAAATTTAGACATCATAGGCATAGAGGAAGGAGAAAAATCTCAGGTAAATGGTATTGACCAGATCTGCAACAGGATTGTAGCAGAAAATTTCCCCAAATTAAGGAAAGACATGCCCAGACACATGCAAGAAGCATATAGAACACAAAATAGAAAGGACCAGAAAAGAAATTGCCCATGGAATATCAGAGTAAAAATACTAAGCATACAGAACCTGCAAGAGAAAACCAAGTCACATAGAAAGGAAAACCCATCAGAGTTACAGCTAACTTTTCAATGCAAACTATGAAAGCCAGAGAGCCTGAATGAAAATATTCTTAGTTCTAAATGACCATAGATGCCAACCCAGACTCTTGAACTACCCTGACCAACACCTGGAAGATAAATGTTTCCTGCCTGGCACTATGCTTTTATTATATAGCCTCCAGCTATATACATGCACTGATAGGAGAGAGAGAGAGAGAGAGAGAGAGAGCAGTTGAAGGGGAAAGAAAAATTTTCACCACATGAATAGATGGAAAGAATTCATGCCCACACAACCAGCCCTTCAGAAAATACTGAAAGCAATACAAAGAGCCAAAGAAAGGAATGACTATAAATAAAGGGAAGCAGAAAAAAACTAAATAAAGGAATAGTTATGGAAACACAAGATACAAACATAAAATGATGGCAACCAAGATATATCTTTCAATAATAACTTTAAATATTGAGGGACTGAACTCCCCAGACAAAAGAATTAGCCTGTGGCTAATTGAATGGATTAAGAAACAAAATTCATCTTTTTATTGTCCTCAAGAAACCCATCTCACCTTCAAGGACAAGCACTACCTTAAGGTGAAAGGATGGGAAAAAATATTCTAAGCAAATGGGACTAAGAAACAAGCAGAAGTTTCAATTCTAATACCTGACAAAATTGGCTTCAAACTAAAACTAATCGAAAGAGATAAAGAGGGCCACTTATTTCTGATCAAAAGAGTATTGACCAAGAAAATAGTACAATCCCGAACACATATGCACCAAAATATGGTGCACCCAATTTTCATAAAAACAGTACTATAGGACTTTAAGACACAGATTAGCCCAAACTCAGTAATAGTAAGGACTTCCATACCCCACTGTCTCCATTAGAGGTCATTAGATCAACTGGACAAACAATAAACAGAGACATCTTAATTAAATGATACGATACATTAAATGGACCTAGCAGACATCTACCAAATATTCTTATCAAGCACCAAAGAATGCACTTTCTGGTCAGCACCCCATGGAACATTCTCTAAAATTGACTACATACTGGGGAACAAAACAAACCTCAACAACTACATAAAAATTGAAATAATTCCATGCATTTTATCAGACCACAACACAATAAATCTTTAAGTTAAGACCAAGAGAAGCCCTAGTAACTACAGAAACTCATGGAGATTGAACAACACACCTTTGAATGATGAATAGGTCAAAGAAGAAATTAAGGAAGAAATAAAAGTATTACTGGAACTAAACAGAAAGGATAACACAACACAACAAAAACTATGGGACACTTTAAAAGCAGGGAAGTTTATAGACCTAAGTGTGCACACTAAAAAATCAGAAAGAAAACAAATTTGTCCATCACTTTGGAACAATAGCTGGTTGTCTCCCTTGGCTACAGGTGGGCACTACAGTACTGGAGACCAAGATTTGAAGACTTACATCTGTGCAGCACTTTCTGGTTAGGAACAAAATCATCAATGAGAAATAATTGTCTAAATAACTTTTTATATGACTTAAGCCTAATGCCTGGGAAGTGTAATCCCTTGAACTCTTAAAGAATTACACTGATGACTTTACTCTTTGGTTTCTCCCCCATCTAGAAATTTTTGAGAGGGAACTGACACTGATTCTAACCACTCCAACAGCTATTAAAATACCCGAAAGCAAATCCTGAATCCATCACTCTAGAGTCCAGCCTTGGAAGACAAATAAATGAGGAGGAACCCAATAGAGTGATGCTTTTGGAAGTCCTTGTCAAGAAATTCTGATGGACTCTCATATGAACATTTGAAAATTGCTCTGTTCTGATTTTTTTTTTTTAGTTCCCTGTCTAGAACTTGTAATGCCAATTACTCTTGCCTTTACTTCTCCTTCACATCGCCTATTCACGATTCAAAGACTCTTTTCCTCCTTGAGATAAGATTTATGCCATTTGGTAGTCCTTTAGATAGACCCACTGAAGGGCTACTCCAATTGTTTCACCCTGCATCTCTGTTCAGCATGGAAGAAGGCAGAGCAGTCTGCATCCAAATTCCCTATTGGCAATTTGGGTAACCTTTTTAGAAGTTGGCATGATAAGAATAGGAGGTAGGATTCTCTAGGCAGCTAGGATAAAAAGACCCCAAAGAAAAGTAGCCTGTTTCTTGGCTAAAACTCACAGTGTCCTTGGGTATCTTAGCAACCTACTCCATTCCAAAGGCCAAAAGTGTTGAAAATATTTGGGAGCTTTTATCTAATCCTTAAAGGATTTTAGGGTTACCTCTTCAGAAGGGAGAATGTTAGAGTAGCCAAAAGCCTCATTAAAAAATAAATTAAAGAAGATGAAAGAGTGCATGAAGTTATTAGAAAAAAGGTGATGGGAGATATGGGAGGAGTTGGAGGGGAAGGAGTGGGCATGGACTTGATCAAAATACCTTGTACGTATATATGAAATTCTCAATAAATTATTTATTTAAAACATCAGAAAAAAAAAACAAATTACTTAACATTGTGACTCAAGACTCTGGAAAGGCAAGAGAAAATGAAACACAAACCCCACAGATGAGAAGAAATAACAAAAATCAGATCAGAACTCAATGAAATAGAAACAAAGAAAACAATACAAAGAATCAATGAATGTACCATCTGCTTTTTTGAAAAGATCAGACCGCTATCCCAGTAAACAAAAAGAAAGAGCAAATCCAAATTTACAAAACCAGAGATGAGAGCGGAAACATCACAACAGACACCAAAATACTCAGAACATTATAAGGGAATATTTTAAAAACTGTACTATTACATTTGAAAACCTAAAAGAAATGGATGAATGAATAAAGTCATGGGAATCATCAAAGCTAAACCACAAAGAGATCAACAGCTTAAACAGACTTATAACATATAAGGAAATTGAAAGAGTAATACAAAACCTCCCTATTAAAAATCATCCACGTCCAAATGGATTTATAGCAGGATTCTACCAGACATTTAAAGAAGATCTACAACCAATCATACTTAGATTATTCAAAAAGATAGAAACGGAGGGAGAACTTCCAAATTCATTCTATGAAGCTAGTATCACTACAATATCAAAACCAGGTAAACTCACAACCAAAAAACAAAACGAGAGACCTATATCCTTAATGAACATAGATGCAAAAATTCTCAAAATATACTTGAAAACTATATACAGACACATATGGAAAAGATGATCTGCCATGATCCTGCCAGCTTTATTATAGAAATGCAAGGATGGTTCAATATAGGAATGCCAATAAAGGTCATAAATCACTTATAAATGGACTCAAAGACAAAAATCACATTAACATCTCAATCGACACAGAAAAGGCTTTTGTTAGACTCCAACAGGCATTTGTGATGAAACTCTGGAGGGAACTGTCCTGGAGAGAATATACCTTGAAATAATTGGAGGCATATACAACAAACCCACAGCCAGCATCATTCTTATTGGAGAATAAATGGAAGCATTCCCATTAAAATCAGGAACCAGACAAGGCTATCCACTGTCTCCACTCCTTTTTAATATAGTGCTTCAAACTCTTGATAGAACAGTGAGACAAGAGAAGGAAATTAAAGAAGTATAAATTGGAAAAGAAGAGGCCAAATTATACCTTTTTGCAGACAATAAGATACCATACCCAAGAGATAGCAAAAATTCCACCAGAAAACACATAGAAATGATCAACACTCTCAATAAAGTGGCAGTTTACCAAATTAATCTACAAAAATCAGTAGCCTTTCTATATACAAATAACAAACAATTGGAGAAAAAGTACATAGAAACTCTCCCATTCACAATAGCTTCAAAAAAAAAGTATCTCAGAATAAATCTGACCAAAGACATTAAAGACCTCTGCAATGAAAATTTTAAATCTCTAAAGAAAGGCACCAGAAAAAAGTCCATTAAGGAAGACACCAGAAGATGAAGGGAACTCCTATGTTCACAGATTAGAAGAGTTAATATTATGAAAGTAATAATCCTACCAAAAGTAATATATAGATACAATGAAATCCCAAAACAACCCACCCACCTGACGTTATTCACAGAAATAGAAAAAAAATTACCTTAAAATTCATTTGAACAAAAGACCTCGGACAGCAAAAGCAATCCTGAGCAGAAAGAGCAATGCTGTGGGAATTACTATATCAGATCTTACAATATATTCCAGAGGTATAGTCACAAAAACTGAATGGTACAGGCACAAAAATAGACACATATAACAATGAAACATAATTGAAGTCACAGACATAAGTACATACAGTTTCAGCCACCTGATATTTGACAAAGGGGCCGAGAACAAACACTGGAGGAAAACAGAATATTCAATAAATGGTGTGGCAAAACTGATCTCCACCTGTAGAATAATGAAACTAGAGCCCTAGATTTCACCCTGCACAAAATTCAACTCCAAATGAATCAAAGACCTCAATGTGAAACCTGAGACTCTGAAACTGTTAGAAAAAACATTGGCAGTAACCTGCCCGATACAGGTGTAGGAAAGGACTTTTTAAATTGGACGTCATTTTCTTAGAAATTAAGGTCAACAAACCACATTTGGGACCTCCTTAAACTAAGAAGCTTCCGTATAGCAAAAGAAACAACCAAGGAAGTGAGGAGAAAACTCACTGAGTGGAAGAAAGTCTTTAGTTCACAACAAAAAACAAACAATCAAGGAAACAAGTGATCCAGTTAAAAGATAGGCCAAGGATCTGAACAGAATTCTCAAAAGAAGAAATAAAGGTCTCTAAAAATCACCTTAAAAACATTCAAGATAGTTAATATTTAGGGAGATGCAAATTAAAACCACTTTAAGATTTCCTCTTATCCCAGTCAGTCTAAGATGAGGAGGACAAATGATACCAAATGCTGGAGAGGATGTAGGGAAAGGGGAATGCTCATGTACTGCTGGTGGGACTGCAAACTCATGCAACTCCTATGGAAATCAGTGTGGAGAACTCATAAAGACTAAAAATTAGCCTACCATATGACCCAATTTTACCACTCCTTGGCATATACCCAAAGGACTCATCCTACTGCAAAGATACTTGTACATCCATGTTGCTGCTTTTTTCACAATAGCTAAGAAATGAAAGTAACCTAAATACCCTTCAACTGACAAATGGATAATGAAAATATTGTGCATTTACACAGTAGCATTCTACTCAGTGGTAAAGAAAGACAAAATCATGAAATTTGCAGGTAAATGGATGAACTAGAAACTGTTATACAAAGTGAAGTAACATAGAATCAGATAAGCAAACAATGTAGGTTCTCCCTCATTTGTGGATGTTAGCATCAAATCCTTACATGTGAGTATGTACCCTAATGTAACTGCAAGAACAGGGAAAATGGAAGAAAACCAGGGAGGTAAATGTAAAGAAGAAATGTGAGAGAGAACAGTAGGAGACAGGTGTTACTAAAGGAGAAAGGGGTAAATTGGGGGTATTTAAATGGAGGGGGAGAAGGAGGATTATACAAGGAATTATGGGGATAAAAGGGAAGAATAGATCAAGAGAAGTGGGACCATAGGGGCTCAGCATCATCAAGGGAGAAATAGGGAAAATAAGGATACTTTAAATCGGGATGTTGTGGAGGGAGGGTTTGAGAGGGAAGAGGAGAGATAAATTATGCCCAGAGGGAATATCCAAAAACCTACCGACAAATTACATATACAATACCTCAACATGAGTCCATGTGTATAGCTGAAAGCTACATAACAAGAAACAGTCCAGACAGGAGAAAACTGCCTTTGAATTTTTGGCCAGAGTAGCCCAAAAGACTTACAAAATTACACAGGCTATTGCCACAGCCCTTTATTGTCTCCCAGAACTTGAAGGTAAGATTGTATTGCTGAAGACAGGACAAAGTTTCAACACAGGATTTGGAACAATGGAGCTGGAACTGTCCTGGAAGCCACGTCCCCTGAAAGCTAGCTCCCATAGCTCTGGAGAGCCCTATGTACAAGCTGCTAAGGGAGAACATCAGTTGATGATCCCACTCCAGCTTTAAGTCCTAAAAATCACACCAATTACTGGCACAGCAAACTACATTGGTGCAGTAGTGGCACTTTTATCTTGGGAGCAATCAAAAGCTACTTAATTGGACTTAAAGCTCACTCAATAGGAAGTAACTCATGTGTGATGCTGTAAACATAGCCAAATACACACACTTGGAGAGGTCATAGATCACAGAGAAAAACCTCAAGACTGTCACATTCCCAGACAAATGTGATTTCTTTCTATGCATAAAATATAGGTTCTTATATTTTCAGGCAATTGTCCTGGTCACCACTCATCAAAGAAGCTTCTTTAGCAGCAGACAGAGAATATTAGAGTTCCACAACTGATGATACACAGAGACTGTCTGTGAATTGCCCAAGCCTAAGTGTCACATCTACAATGCAACCACTACATGTAAGGTTCAACAGAACACTGAACAAAGGATAAAGTGAAACTAATGCATCTCTCAGTTCTCAACAGTGAGGTTCCCTCACGCAGCAGAGGGCCAGAAACACAAAAGGTCACAAATGGCCAAAGCATAGAGAATAAAAGTCTGCTGAGTGTAGGTCCTTGGACAGGACTCTTATATTAAACTCCATCCACCCAGGACTCAAGGACCATTTGGAAAAGGGGTGTGTGTGTGTGAGAAGACTGTAAGATCCAAGGAGGAGGTGCATGACTATATGCAAATAGGGTCCTACAGGCTCCTGAGACCTTGCTTGTATGAGTCTACAGCAATGCTGTCAGCATGTACAAGATCCATGCAAACTCAAGCAGAGAAAAACCCAGTGAAGAACTGTGGAAATGGGAAGCAGACCCCAATTTTAGCTGAAGAATTATTGACAATTGATATCTGCTGGGTGAGGAAGAGGTGATCTTCTTAAAGGGAGGAACTCTAGATAGGCTGACTAGACCTCAGTGAATGAACTTGCAATGGACATCTGAAGACACCAACCTGACAGGACAGTCCTTAACACAAATGAAGAATGTATGAATTCCCAGGGGCCGGAGGAATGGGAGGGTGCCAGTGGGGAAGGGAGTATAAAGATGATTAAGATGTTCTGTATGAAATACACAAAAAATTCAATAAAAATTACAAAAATGCAAAGCAAAATTAATAAATTTCAAGTTAAAACTTATTATTTAATGATGCATATTAAATTGGAATCATACGTTTATCTGTTACTCTTATGGAGAAATTCTATGACTTGAACATTATAAGTTATTCAATCTCAACACTTAGGTGCGTTAACAAAAATATTCAAGCCAGTGCCTTGATTCTCTTGGGCTTTTTATGCTGCTTGTCTTGTACTAACTGTTAAGGTTTTCTTAGTTAATTTGTTACATGGAAAGCTACATCTTCCAAAGAAATTGAGGGGATACATTTTCAGCTGGTTGTGATTGTATAATTAGCAGAGAAAATGGTCAGAAAACTCACTGAACCACTTTGTGATGTTGGTAGGGTACCTTAATTCCTATTTATGATATTTTATATTTAAAATCATATCTCCATTTGTCCCAGAAGTGCTCATGAGAATCTAAAACTTCTGTATATGATGCTGTATTATATGGCTGGAATCTGTACTTTTTTAACTCTTAATATTTGAATACTATTTGTTACAAATTCAAAACACTCTAAAAATTTAAAAATTCTTTGTTAATTATCTTACAATTATTTATACTTAAATATTTTTTATTATACTGATTAATACATAGTAGTTGTACATACGAATGTTTCACCATGACCTCTCCATGTATGTTTGTACTTCGAGTGAATCCATATTCCCCATTACCTTTTGTGGTCCTATTTTTATTTCTTTAAGGCCATTGCAAGTGCAATAATAATATATGATTAAAATTTGAATATATTTTATGCATTATCTATTTGGCCAACTACTCAGAGGTCTTTTTACTGCCAGAAAGATGTTTGAAACTTTCTGCTCATACACAAGATCTGAGTGGTGGCATGGATGCTCACTGAAGGGAATGTATCAGCATTATTTGTTCCTTCCTCTTTTTTAATTATATGTATTTTTTATTAAGTAAGATGTCTTTTGTTTCTGTTTCTTCGATATTTGGGACTGTATCTCCCTGTAACCCCAGCTGACTTGGAATTTACTATGTGGACCAGGTTGACTTCGATCCCACGGAGATCCAGCCACCTTTGCTTCCTGAATGCTGGAATTAAAAGTGGGTGCCACCATGCCTAGATAAGCAAGGTGTCTTTAAAATTTTTATTAATTTTTATTTTATATGTATAAGTGTTTTGTCTGCATGCATGTAAGTGCATCCACATATGAATGCCTGTTGAGGCCAGAAGAGGGTGTTGGATACCCCAGAACTGGAGTTATAGAAGGTTGTGAGCTGCCATGTGGATTCTGAGAACCAAATCCAGGTCTTTTGCAAGGAACAGCCAGCGCTCTTAACTTCCAAGCCATCTCTTCAGCCCCCAAGGCATTTAAAAAAATACCTAGAAATTATGTTTGGAAGTGAAAATATAATATTTGTAATACTTTTGACCTTTTCTAATGGTAAATACTGCCATTGTGTGATGGCATTTCTTAAACACTCTTCTTGGATTATTTTTAGGAAAAAAAATGCAATGTTGACTTTTGAAAGTATGTAGCACATAAACACAATGGGCCCATACATGAAAGATTCTACAGCTAAATGCAGGAAGAGCACAAGGTGTCCACATACTGGAATCCAACTTTGGATCATGGACAGATGGGAACTTGGAGCTTCCAGAGAAAAGCCAGGCTATGGCTGGAGAATGATTTGAATTTCATCTTGTATCTTTCTCAGTTTCAATGGAAAATGATTCAAAAATAAGGTGTTATTTGCTTCTGAGTACTTGTATGATGCACATTGCTAGAATATTCATTATAATAGTCATAAATCAGTTGGCAATCACAGTAGCACAAAATACATTTATAAATCTGGAATATGTGTCGAAGAAATGAATCTTGATTTGAGGAAGGGGACTTTTCCCAGTATGAGACAAGAGGCTCATCCTTTCATAAATGCTTTTATAAGTGATTTCAGAAGTTCTACCAATACCCTGAATTATTTTGATTTATATAGAATTCAAGCAATTTTTTGGCAATTCTAGCCTGAATATTTTACTTCATTACTTGCTCAGATTTCTTTAAGGTATTATCCTCTCCTGCCCTCCCCTCCCTTCCCCTTCCCCTCCCCTTTCTTTCCTTCTACTTCCCTTCCCTCCAGTCCTCTCCTTTTTGTTTTCCATCCCCTCCTCCTCCTCCTCTTCTTCCTCCCCCCTCTTTCTTCTCTCCAGCTACAGTCTTTTCTTTTTCTTTTTTAAAAAAAATATAGGGTCTCCTGGTAGCCCAGTTGGCCTGGAACTTGTTATGTAGACCAGGCTGGTCTTGATCTCATGAAGATCTGCCTCCCCTCAACCCTCTGAGTTGGAATTTACAGATGTGAGCCACCACACCTGACTTTTTTCTTCTCCTTTCTTCTTTTTATTTCAGAATTAAAATTTAAAGCCAGCATACAAAAGTATGAAGGTAATGGCTTTTGTTTTCATGTTTTTATACATATGTGTCTTTATACTTTGACACTTTGTCCTCATATTTGAAGAAAAAAATGGACATTATAATTCATTTTTTTTTTACTTTTGCTTTTGGCAAATTAATATTTGAGTTTGAAATATCATAGCTCAAATTATCACCTTTGTAAATGGTTGTTCTTAAACTTTAAAAATGTAATCATTAGCTTTGAGGGAAATGTAGCTTCTTCTAAACCAATATTTTACAATTTATAGTTGTTTTTTGTTAACATCTGTGTTAACCTCATCTGCTAGATGTGGTACAGTTGTAGTATTAGTTTAGAAAAGAGGATATGTTTATACTAAAATATCTTTTTCCTCCCACAAAGAAAGTGGTCTCAGCTGAGTGACTGTGAATCCATTGTGCATGCCTGATTAACCAGAAAGCTAATGCCAGGAAGGGTAAGGGGGTAAGGATCCCATACGCTGGCCTGAGTTAGTTTAGGGCTTAAGACAGGCACAAATGTAAACAAAGGATAAATGAATTGTGTGTGTGTGTGTGTGTGTGTGTGTGTGTGTACTCTTACCTTAAGATTATTAACATTAATTAAATTAAAACATCATTGTTTAATGATGTTTGATTGATTAAAAACTTCAATTTCCCATCATTTAATGTTTTTCTATTTTCAAGGTAATTTATGCCTTTCTGACATTCACTACCAATTTTCCCAAGCCAGTACAATTAGTTCTCAGCTGATATTGTCTGCTTATTTAACAGTTGCGCTATGTGCACACGTGTTACTCACCATTCCCGACAGCATATGTCTGGCTTTTTGGTGGTCTGTTGGTCTGTGCACACAGTGTTGTGTGAGTTTTCTAAGGATGAAAAATTGTTTTTGATGAAATGTGAAAAATGAAAGAGAACTGCATTGTCAAAGTGAAAAACTGATCAAACTATAAAAGAATATATAACAATGGGGATAGAAAAGAGAAAAGAAAATTTTTCCCCTCCTTGAAAATTCTGGCAAGGGGATGAAACATTTATAAAGCTACTTGGGAAATTGCTTTTATAATTTCATTTACTCAGATGACATAGATGTTGGCTTCATTCATGAACCTGTTGCAAACATGTAAATTATGATTTAGTCTAATACATATGTTAAAAGCATAAGAAGCATGTTTTTGTGATAGAAATTCTATGCTTTCCATCTTTCCTCTTTCACACTAACTTTAAATCATCACTGAATCCAGGGATCTACTCTGTTTTGAATTCATGCCATTGGTACTTAACTGTGTGTATTTCTATTCAAGTGTGAAATTAATAATGGGCCTGGGTTGGTTGTGACCTCTGACTTGCTTCTCACAATTCCTGGTTCAAGAATCACGGCTTCTCTTAATATTCCTTTGTGGGGGACTTGCACACCAATCAGAGTTCCTCCTAGTCAGTCAGTGTTAACTTTTATTGTTTTTCACTTTGAAAACTAGAGGCATTAATATCAACTTGTAGTCATTTCAAATCATTCATTGATTTTAATGTGGACCGATACCCTATGTACTGGTTATTGTGACCACTCTTTGTACTGGTTATGATTGTAGGCTAGAGATGAGAAAAAAAATATAGCCACTGAAAGATAATTGCCTATGATGAATAATCACATCCTCAATCTCCAGACTCCCCCCGTCCCCATTTTCCAGGAAGAATAAGGTAACATCATAGGCAGACATACAGAGACACATAATTTTCTTTCTTAAAAATCTTTTTTTACCCAGGTTGGTGGTGCACACTTATAATTCCAGCAGTCAGGAGGCAGAGGCAGGTGGACCTCTTTGAGTTCAAGTTCAGTCTGGTCTACATAGTGAGTTCCAGGCCAGCTAGGGCTACAAAAATACCAAAGGTAAAAAAATCTTTTACTCAGCGGTAAAGAAAGATGATATCATGAATTTTGCAGGTAAATGGATGGGACTAGAAACTGTTATGCTAAGTGAAGTAACACAGACTCAGAAAAAAAAGCCCCTCCCCAAAAAAACCATGACGTATGTTCTTCCTCAAATGTAGATCCTAGCACCAAATCCTGATAAGTGAGTATGTATCCAGACATAACTACAAGAACCAAGATAATGAAAAGGAACCAGGGAGGTAAAGGAAAAGAAAGAATCTGAAAGAGAAGAACAGTAGAAAACAGGTGTTAACAAGGGAGATATGGATAAAAATGGGGTTATTTTAAGGGGAGCCGGGAGGGAAGGTTATACAAGGAACCTAGGGGATAAAGGGAAAGAAGGAGCTCACGAGAGGTGGGACCATAAGAGAAGGGTATTAATAAGGGAGAAATAGGAAAAATGGGGGTAACTTAAATGGGGAAACTATGGTGGAAGTTTAGACAATGTGAGAGATAATGCCTAGCTGGTTTAAAAAAACCAGAGAGAACCATATTAGTTCAACAACCTATTGACAAGTAATACATAAAACTAGATCAAGTAATATAATAATATCTGTCTAGGCAAGGTTTATCTGAGAACGTTTGGTTTTGCCCAAGCTTTAGCTACATGGCACATGGTAATTAAAAGTCCCAGACTGGTGGATCTAAACTTCTTGGATATTTAACAGCCATACTTTGAGGTGTATACTAATTTGGTCAGAGGAACTTAAAGGACAGTTTTGGCTCCTTGCACTTCTTAACTGTGGCGAGTCACCTGTCCTCTTGATTAGGAGGCCATGGAGACATTGCCAGATGGAGTTGAACCAGTGTCCAGCTACAAACAGGACGGTCAACACAGAGGAAACATTTTCTCCATTCTTCCAAGTGAATCCAGCTATGGTTGAGCAGGACTTTTACTTTTCTTCACATACACGGAACTGGTTAAAAAAAAAAAAAAGGAGCCGGGGCTCCTCCCAAGCCCATGTGACCCCTGAGGAACAGCTCCTCAAACAGCCTTAAGAGTAAAATTAAATTGTTTTATCTGGGCTAACTGTAGGGTTTTAAACACCTAAAAGGAAAATATAACGAAAGATTGAAGGGGCCAATATAATTTTTCCTAGTTAATTATTTATTTAATAACCACATACTTAGAAGAAGCATTTTATTACACAGCATTGGCATATTCAATAACAATTTTCTGAGCTAAGATGCATGTTTTTCAAAATTGGCTGTAAGTTTTCAGGTTTACAGTTGAGTTATTAGTTATACAATATTGTACTCAGTATAAACCATATAAGACAAAAAATTAAATGAGGTTTTAACCTTTAAAAAAGATCTCCATTTCATTATTAAAATACACAGTTGCATATATAAAAATTCACTTTTAATGCAATTGACATTAAGATGTTTGCACTTGCATTTCTAATCTCTATGTATCTGATTATTACTAGTGACAGTAGGTAACTTTCTGAGCTCCTTGGCATCTGAACATGGATATAAAGCCATCAGGTAGATTTCATTGGTAATATTTTTCACACCTACTAATTATTATTTTTTTAGTCATTATTTTTTAAATTAATAACTACATGATTAGAAGAAGCATTTTACTACAGATTTAATATATTCAGTAACATACTCCAGAGCAAGAGTACATTTCTTTCACAAGTGCGTGCAAGTTTCTAGGTTCACAGTTGAGTTAATAGAGTTATATAATATTGAACTCAGTAAAAGCCCTGTAAGATATAAAATTGAATGAGTTTTTTAACCTTTAAAAACGATCTCCATTTCATTTTAGAATATATTGTTCCTTACAGAAAGACTCATTGTTTTTGCTACTAACACTGAGATGTTGGCGCATGCATCTCTAATCTGTATGTATCTGATTATTACT
>NW_008358642.1:1409601-1410991 GCF_000622305.1 Nannospalax galili | reverse complement strand
AACCATCTTATTTGACTATACACCCACTTCCCAGATGGCACCCTTCCATAGACTCCCCCACCCACCTGACTAGAGCCCTTATACTCTGATATCCCTGCTACTGTCTGCTGTGTTGTCAGCACCCCAGCCAATCCCCACTACTTGCCCTTCTGGTGAATCTAGTCAGCCTATCTAGAGGTCTTTGTTTTGGGAGGGTCAGCTGTTCCTCTTCTAGCAGCAATCAGTTGTCAATACTCCTTTAGATAAGATTGGGGTATGCTGTTCATTTTCCCAGTTCTTTCCTGGGTTACTATTTGGGAGTCCGTTTGTTCAACCTGGCCAACAACTCAAAAGAAGGTATCGCCTAGCTGCCATTGTTGCTTGTTATGTAGCTTTAACTATGCATATGGACTCTTAAGAAATTATATTGACCCCTTTAATCTTTGGTTATACTTTCCTTTTGGATGTTTAAAGCCATACAGTTGGTGCAGATAAACCAATTTACTTTTAGTCTTAAGGTCATTTGAAGATATTTTCTTCAGGGGTCACATGGGCTTGGGAGGAGCCCCTGGCTCCTTTCTTTTACCAGTTCAATGTATGTGAAGATAAGTCAAAGGTCCTGCTCCACCATGGTTGGCTTCGCTTGGAAGCATAGAGGAAATGATTCCTCTGTGTTGACCCTCCTCTTTGTAGACTGGACACTGGTTCAAGTCCATCTGGTGGGGTATCCTCAGCCTCCTCGATCAAGAGTACAGGCGACCCACCACCATTACAGGACATTTTGAGAGATGCTCATAGTCCCCTGGAACTAGTCGACCAAGGAGGGCAAGAAGCAAAACGTGTCTTTATGCCCCTCTGACCAAATTAGTATAGGCCTCAAAGTATGTCTGTTAAACATTCAAGAAGTTAGTTCCACCAGTATGCTACTTTTAATTACTGTGTGTCATGTAGATAAATCTTGGGCAAAGACCAATTGTTTTCAGATAAACCTTACCTAGACATATATTTCTTAATCTGCTACATATGATTTGTCAGTAGGTTGTAAGAGTAATATGGTTCCCTCTGATTCTCAAAACTAGCTAGGCATTGTTTATCCCTCGCATTGCCTCACCCCTCCACCATAGTTTTCCCACTTAAGGTGCCCCCATTTCCCTCCTTTCTCACTTAATAATACCCTTCTCCTATTGTCCTACCTCTCTTGAGCTCCTTCTTTCCCCTTATCCCTTAGGTTCCTTGTAAACCCTTCCCTCTGCCTCCCTTACACTAACCCAATTTCTGTCCATATCTCCCTTATTAAGGCCTGTTTCCTACTATTCTTCTTTTTCAGGTTCTTTCTTTTCCTTTACCTCCCTGGTTCCTTTCCATTATCCTGGTTCCTATAGTTATGTCTGGATACATATTCACTTATCAA
>NW_008358642.1:1375582-1409280 GCF_000622305.1 Nannospalax galili | reverse complement strand
AAGAGTTCTCCACACTGCTTTCCATAGGGGTTGAACAAGTTTGCATCCCCAGCAGCAGTGAATGAGTGTTCCCCTTTCCCTACATCCTCTCTAACATTTGGTATCATTTGTACTCTTGATCTTCACCAGTCTGACTGGGGTAAGATGAAATCTTAAAGTGGTTTTAATTTGCATTTCCCTAATTATTAGTGATGTTGAACATCTTTTAAGATGTTTCACAGCCATTTTTAGTTCTTCTTTTGGGGACTCTCTGTTCAACTCCTTAGCCCATCTTTTAATTGGGTTGCTTCTTGTCTTGATTTTCTGTTTTTTGAGTTTTTTATATATTCTGGATATTAAACCTCTGACCAGATGTATCACTACTAAAGATTTTCTCCCATTCTGTGGGTTTTCTGATAACTTCCCTGGTTGTCTCCTTTGATGCACAGAAGCATTTTAGTTTAATGAGGTCCCTTTTGTTAATACTTGCCCTTGTTTCCTGAGCAATTGATGTCTCGTTTAGAAAATTCTTTCATACACTTATATCTTGTAGTTTTTTCCAATGTTTTCTTCTAACAGTTTTAGTTTCAGGCTTTACATTGAGGTGTTTGATCTATTTGGAACTGACTTTTGTGCAGGGTGAAAGATAGTGGTTTAGTTTCATTCTTCTATAGGTGGAGATCCAGTTTTGCCAACACCATTTGCTGAACATGCTGTCTTTCCTCTAGTGAATATTCTTGGCCCCTTTGTCAAATATCAGGTGGCTGAAATTACATGTACTCATATTTGGGTCTTCAATTTTGTTCCATTGATGTATGTGTCTATTTCTGTGCCAGTACCATGTTGTTTTTATGACTATAGCTCTGTAATACATCTTAAAATCAGGTATAATAATCTACCCCCCCCCTGCATTGCTCTTAGTGCTCAGGGTTGTTTTGTCTATCTGAGGTATTTTGTGCTTCCATATGAATCTTAGCATGTTTTTTTTTCCAATTCTGTAAAAAATGTCATGGAGATTTTGATTGGCATTGTGTTGAATCTATAAATGACTTTTGGTAGGATGGTCATTTTCGCAATATAAGTTCTTCTAATCCTTGAGCATGGGAGGTCCTTCCATCTTCTGATGTCTTCCTCATCTCTTTCTTTAATGATTTAAAATTTTCAAAGTCTGTATGTATAGCTAAAGGCTACATAACAAGAAACAATGCCAGACAGGAGACACCTTCCTTTGAGTTGTTGGCTAGGGTGGCCCAAGAGACTCCCAGACAGTAACCCAGGGTAGAGCTGGGAAAACAGACAGCAAACCCCAATCTTATCTAAAGGAATATTGACAACTGATTGCTGGTAGATGAGGAAGAACAGATCTTCCTAAAACAAGGATATCTAGATAGGCTGACTAGATTCAGAGGATGGACAAGCACTGGGGAACGGCTGGAGGCTCTGACAACACAGTGGACAGTAACAGGGATGACAGAGTATATGGGGTCCAGTGAGGGGGAGGCTATGGGAGGGTGCCATTAGGAAAGTTTGTATATAGATGAATAAGATTGTGTGGGATGTTCTGTATGGTATACACACAAAAAAATCAACAAATTAAAACAATGAGTTATATTTGAAAAATGAAATCTTTTTAAAAAGAGGTTCTTATCACCAGCCTTCCTTCAGGGTTGCAGGGAACTAGTAGGGTTTTTCAGAAAATATGTGACCTTTTCAGCCTTGAAATGATCAGTTAAATTTACCCCATCCAAAGGCTTGATTGTGTGTGTTGACTTGAACTGTGTACCAAGTAACAGAGCTACTTCTATGCCTTCAAACTGAGTCTGTCTAGCCTGTGCTGATGTTGCTCTTTCTTTATGGAAGGGTACTAGAGGCACATTTAAAAGTAATCTAGAAATATTTGGGAGTAAGAAAAATAAATGTATAAATATAGAACAAATGCTAAAGATTTTTTTTTTGTTATGAGATGTACCTTTTAGTTTTTCTTAAAGAAAAACAACCTGAAAGGGGGATAGTAGGAACAGATGTTACCTGAAGGAGGTGGAAAAAGTGGGAGTAATTGGCAAGGAGGAGAGGAGGGAAGGACATGCAAGGGACCATGGTGTGAGGGAGGGAAGTCAGCAGAGGAAAGATGGTGGGAGTCACAAAGTATTGGGGGAGGGTGGGGATAATGGGGCACTGTGACTAGGGACAGAGGGAGGAGGGAAGATGGTTAGGAGAACAAAAGGGTGGAGATGAGTGAATCTCAGGAGCTAGAAAGCCTAGAGAGAGAAGGGATGCTCTAGAAACCCTATGAGAGATGCACAGTGCCTGAACATTCATGCATACGTATACTTGGGAGCTGCTTGGTAGGGAATGCAGTGCCAGATAGACAAGACTTCCCTTAGATTGACAAACATGCCATACATCACTCATCCAAGAAGCTCCTTTGCAATAGATGGAGGCTACTGCAGAGTTGCTCATCTAGTCAGGCACAGAAAACATACACCTGGGAAATACCCAGTACTAGGTGACTCATCTGCAGTCGAATCTCTAAAACTAAGGCTCATGTAGCATAGCAGAATATGGGATAGAGAGGGAGGTAATACACTCCTCAACTCTTACCAGTGAGGCTTCCATGTACATCAGTGTGCAATGCACACAGAAGACCACAACTGGCCAAGTTTTGGAGAATAAGAGAAGATGAGGCAGAAAGATTGTGAGAGCCAGAGCTGGTTCATGAACATAGGGAGGTGGAGGCCATTGGAAGCTTGCTCGCGTGAGCCTGTGGCAGAGGCAGTGTTGAGCATGGGATCCATGTTTGCTCAATTAAACAAGGGCACAAAAGGCAGGTGAGAAATTGGTGGTGGCCAGCAATAGATTGAGAACTATTTGAGACTGACTGAAGCTGGGTGAGGGAGAGTATGATGGAAATACAACCATTGTATGGGCTGACTAGACTCCAGTGAACACATTGATACTGAAGGACATTTGCTTTCAAACACCTGAATGAATAGGACTCAGCATGTATGGCAGAGTGCATAGGGTTTGGTGGGGGTTAGGGGGAGGCATGGATGGGGTAGGGTGTTTGGATTTGAGTGGGAATGTTGTATTAAAATTTAAAAGCTCAATAAAAGAGGAAAAAGCAATCTATTGTGTTTGGGTAAAAGATTAACAATTGACTTTTACCTGTATATAGAAATCAGTTGAGTCAGACTCTCTGACTTTATAAGCAGTGAAGGGGATATGCTATTTATGATGAACATTTGAGTTGTGTTTCTGTTCTCTGCATCCAAAATGTGTTTTTCATAGAATATGTTAATGCCATGTAATATTAAATTCCCTTCTTTCCCCCAGCTAATATTTTCTGGGTACATTTATCTAAAAGTCTAACACTAAAAGCTTTAATTCCAACTTATTGATTTCAGTGCCATAGTTTTCATAACTATTGTTAAAAGTATTCCTCTGAAAGAAGCATATTTGAAGAGTTATTAGTCTTCAAGTAGGTTATTAATTTTTAGAGTATGTTTGGGTCCATTGCCCAGATATGATATGGGAAAGAAGGGAAAATCATGTAAAGAGGGAAGTGGTAACCACAGAATATAGGGATTATTGCTCTAAAGACTATATCATTTGTGATTTTAGTCAACTAAGAAAAAAATTAAGACTTTCAAAAGACAAATGGCTTGCATGATGAATATTTACAAGCAGAAACAGATTCTTCTTACTCAGCTTTTAAAATGGGCATCAGATTTAGAATATGGTAAAGTAATGCTATTTAATTAAAAGCTGTATTGGCATTTCTAAGATAGAAATTTGCTAATACTGTTTCCTAACAACATATGCCCTCCAGCCAGCAAAGAAAGAATTCCTATCTCCCCTGGAAGACCAAAGGAAGATCAAACTCTGTTTTAGTATTAATACTATCTGAAAATGTTTAAGAAGTTTCCTCCTCAAGAAAACCAAGATCCTCTAATGAAGACCATGGCGTTTCAGTAATTAGAAACACTCGGATTCTGACCTCTCTCTTCCCTCCCTTGATGATCTTATACATTTTCGTTACTTTAAAAACCATGTTGTAAAATGATTCCAGCCAAGATAACTTTTCTGATCTCTAAGGCTGTATCTACAGACATGTTCACTTGAACCTGTAACAGGCATCACCACCTAAACATGTCTAAATTTGAATATTGATCCATGTACTTGTCCATTCAAATGTATCATCTAGTTTTGCAAACAAGGAGCCTAAAATTCAGCCCAGACTCTTTTCCTCTCTCCCATTTCTACCATATAATTTTTCAGCAAACTTTGCAGAACCAAAGAGATTGGCTTTTCACCATCTTCACAGCATTCAGATCACAGACCTGCTCATTAACCTACCCATTTCCATTCCTTCTCCAACAATCTAATAAACTTATCATGGAAGCATGGCAGTGTTAGTAGTCTTTCCTTTTAAATTAAATTAGATTTTAATCTGTGGAAGAGACTGAAATTCTTTCTTGGCATTTGGATAAAATTCTTACTTCTGTTGCCAAGACTCTTCAGTAGCTTGCCCCTGCCTCCTTCTCCAACTTCACCTTCTGCCCAAACCTTTCCCACTCAGTCCTCTAGCCTCATCACCTTTTATTTCCCAGTACTTGGTCATTCCAAGCTTTCTTTTGCCTCAGGAACTTGGCACATGTTCATTATGCTTGGAATGCCCTTCTTGCCCCCTTCTCAATGGTTGTTCTCCCCCTTGCTTTCTAGCTAGCAGAATAAATGCCATCTATTAATAAATGTTCTACTTGATCATCCTGTCTTCTGTCCAGTCATAACTCTGTCCCCAAGAACAATGCCAGTTTTCTTTCCTGTACTTTCCAATACGAACAAACTTAAGGAGGTCAGGAAGATGTCTTATTTGTTATCACCTGTCCAGTGCTTGTCCAGTGCTTGTCTAACTGGCTCTTGATTAAGATTTGTATATTTTTGGAAGGCTGATTACCAGCTTGTGTCTTCTGCTCTTTCTAATATGTTCTGCATCCCCCTTCCCACCCTTGTTGGTTTCTGTGCATTATCATGGACTTTTTTCCTCTCTAGCATTGTTTTTATGAATGCTCATATAATCCTTAGAAACCTGTTGTTTCAGCTCTTTAAATGAATGGACCCAAGCGTATTTGGGGAATGCAAATTGGACTTTATGGGCTTATAAAAGGAAGACATGAAATTGAGGGACAAAAGATGGGGGTGAATCTTAGAAGTGATGGGGAGGTCGAATATGATCAAAATGTATTACATGAAATTCTGAAAGAATTAATAAATTAAGTGCCCCTCAACTGACGAGTGGTTAACAAAAATGTGGTATATTTCCACAATGGAGTTCTATTCAGCAGTAAAGAAAGATGAAACAATGAAACTTGCAGGTAAATGGATGGATCTATAAACTTTATACTAAGTGAGGTGACACAGACTCAGAAAAACAAATGATGTATGTTCTCCCTCGTTTGTGGATCCTAGCATCAAATTCTTTTAAATTCCATGCCCATTTAACAAGGTGATGCTGCACAGCAGCCTCTTATGCATGAAATAACTCCACCATCATGACTTCAGCTGTGTCTGATTGCTAAACACTGTCACAATTGGGCTTGTTGAAGGTTGTGATTCTTCATTAAAGGAGGGGCAAGCAGGGTCATTGGACCCTCACTGGAGTATCCAGCCACTCTTCTCAGACAACTGTATGTAATTTGGTCCTAATTACACATGGTCTCCTGGATTTGGGGAGGACTAACATATAATCTGGGGAAGGCTAGGAAGAGAAGGCTTGATCCATGCTGGGTAAAGGCTTTCTGGTGTGCATACCCTCAGGTCACTCATATACCTCAGCAACCTCTCAGTAATCTCTGTAAGTAAGCTCAGTAAATTCATTGATTCCCCAGGAAAACTTTAATCAAATATTGGTTTTACACTAGAACCTGAAAAGGGGATAAGCATTGCTTAGTATCCCCAGGAACAGAATTCTCACAACAGGTGGAAAATGTATTTGTTAATGTTATTACGTGTCATAATTATTAAAAAATAAAATGAGAATGTAAAAGATGTTAGAAGGATATGGAAATGGAGATATTTCCCAAAATATACAGAAAACATTCTTAAAATTTCTAAGGTCATAGTTTAGTCAACTAGTTTCAGGAACAAAATATATGTCTAATCAAGGTTTATCTGAGGACGTTTGGTTTTTACCCACATTTTAGCTACATAGCACATGATAATTAAAAGTACCAGACTGGTAGAACTAACTTTCTTGGATGTTTAACAGCCATATTTTGAGGCCTATACTAAATCTGGTCAGAGGGACTTAAAGGACAGTTTTTGCTTCTTCCAGGGGATTATGAACATCTCTCAAAATGTCCTCTAACTGTGGTGAGTCACCTGTCCTCTTGATCAAGGAGGCTGTGGCGACCCCACCAGATAGACTTGTACCATTGTCCAGTCCACAAAGAGGAGAGTCAACACAGAGAAAACATTTCCTCCATGCTTCCAAGCGAAGCCAGTCATAGTCGAGCAGTACCTTTGACTAGTTCCAGGGGACTATGGAACATCTCTCAAAATGTCCTGTAACTGTGGTGAGTCAACTTGTCCTCCTGTACAAGGAAGCCATGGAGACCCTACCAGATAGACTTAAACCAGTGTCCAGTCTACAAAGAGGAGGGTTAACTCAAAGGAAACATTTCTTCCATGCTTCCAAGTAAAGCCAGGTATGGTCAAGTAGGACCTTTGACTTATCTTCACATAGATTGGACTGGTAAAAGAAAGGAGCCAGGGGCTCTTCCCAAGCCCATGTGACTCCTGAGGAACAGATTCTCAAATGACCCAAAGGGTAAAAATAAATTGGTTTATTTGGGCTAACTGTATGGTGTTAAACACCCAAAAGGAAAGTATAACCAAAGATTAAAGCGATTAACATATTTCTTTAAGAGTTCAAGGGATTACACTTCCCAGACATTAGAGTTAAGTTCATATAAAATGATATTTAGGCAATTATTTCTCATTGATGATTTTGCTTCTAAGCAGAAAGTGCTGCTCAGATGTAAGAATTCAAATCTTGGTCTGCAATACTGTAGTGCCCACTGCAGTTAAGGGAGATAACGCATTATTGTTTTAAAATGATGGCTAAATTTTTTTACCACTATCTAGAAGCCTTTGAGAGGGGACTGACACTGATTCTAGCCACTCCAACAGCTATCAAGGTTCCTGAAAACAAATCCTGAGTTCATCACTCTTGAGTCCAGCCTTGGTACACAAAAGAAAAATGAGGAGAAACCCAATAGAGGAATGCCTTTTGAAACTCTTGTCAAGAAATTCCAATGGAATCTGATAAGAACATTTGAAACTTTCCCTGTTCTATTTTTCTGGTTCCCTGTCTAGAACTTGTAATGCTAACTACTCTTGCCTTTACTTTTCCTTCACATCCCCTATTCACCAGTCAAGGACTTTCTTTTCTCCTGGCTTATTCAGCATGGAAGAAGCCAGAAGAGTCTGTGTCCCTATTCCCCATTGGCATTTTGGGTAACCTCTTCAGAGGGTGGTGTGATAAGAATAGGAGGTAGGAATTGGCTAGGCAGTTAGGGTAAAAAGACCTCGAAGAAAAGTAATTTCTTGGCTAAAAGTCAAAATGTCATTGAGCCTCTTAGCAACACACTCTGTTCCAAAGGCCGAAACTGTCAAATGCATTTGGGAGTGCTTATCTAATCTCTAAAATATTTTACGAATACCTCTTCAGAGGGGCGAGTGTTAGAGCCACAAAAGCTCCATTCAAATAACAAGAAAAAAGACAGAAAGCAAGCAAGAAAGACTAAGTTGTCAGAAAAAAGTGATATGGAGATATGGGAGGTGTTGGAGGTGAGGGCATGGATTTGATAAAAACACCTTTTATGCATGTATGAAATTCTCAGTAAAGTTTTTTTTTAAGGTAAAAAATATTTTATTAATATTATGTGTATGAGTGTATTGCCTCCATGTATGTAAGTGCAGGCATATTGTGCAATTCCTGTGGAGTCCAGAAGAGAATGTAGGATCCCCTGTAACTGGAGTTACTTATGGTTGTTAGCCACCATGTGGGTGCTGGGATTCAAGCCTGGATCTTCTGCAAGAACAGCCAGTGATTTTACCCTCTGAGTCATCTCTCCAGCCCCTCATTTACATTTTTATATATATCCACAAATTCACTCAAGAATTTCAACTCAGTTGCCAGTTGCTTTGATGGAAAGTAAAGAATCCAGAGAAACTTGCTTTAGAACTTCAATGGTAGAGACAATGGAATGACAGAACAGTTGCAAAGTATTATTATGCAGTGATCATATTCACCATCATAAAATACTTCCCTGACTCTGAATATACTTCCCTTGACAATCATCCATAGAACAAGTTAAAAAAAATCTTCCATTTACTCTTTTATAATTAGATTTTGTTAAGATTTTAGTGTCAAGTTACATGTGACTGCTCTCAAAAGAATGACATAGCATATTTTTGAAAACTTCAACTAAATTTTAAGAGTTAGCATAATGCTTTTTCTTTACTCTTCATTAAAAAGAAAATCGAGGGGCTGGAGTGATGACTCAGCAGTTAAGAACACCCACCGACTGCTCTTGTAGAAGACCCAGGTTCAATTCCTAGCTAACAACCATCCATAGCTACATTCCAGGAGATTTGACACCTTCTTCTGACCTCCTTGGGTATTGGAAGACATGGGTGCACTTATACGCATGCAGGCAATATATAAAATAAAAATAATAAATAAAATATTAAAAATAAGCAAAAATAAAAAGAAGATAGCTCAGTGTTATCAGAATTTATCACTTCTCACTGCCCTCTGACTACTCCATGAATCTGAGTAGGCAACCAGTCAAAGAATGTTTACTAAACTTCTTGGATCAAATTCAATGGACCACTGGTAATTAAAGACTGGAAGAGGCCTAGTTGCTTAGCAACCTCATTCCAGTAGGAAAACACACACACACACACACACACACACACACACACACATACACATACACACACACACACAAACATGCACAAAAACAAAGAACAGACCTGTAGAGTAATACACTCCTAAATATTCAAATTTTGGTGGTGGTGCATGCTTACAATTCCAGCACTTGGAACATAGAGACGGGAGGACTGCCACAATTTCAAAGTCAGTCTGGGCTACATAGTGAGATCAAAGCTAGCTGTATAGAGACAACTTGTCTCAAACAAAATAAAACAAAACAAAAAATGTGTAGTCTCAAATTAATTTTAATTGTAAGAGATAAATATCTTCCTTAAATTTATCTAGACAGAAACTAAACTCTTTGAAGCATTAACAAAATATGCTAACATCTGTGTCTGGTAAACTTAATATTACTATGCTGAATAGTGTTTCTTCAATCTGCCAGAGAACACGTATTGATATTTAGTAACATTATCAAAGTTGCATAAAAATAGGGCCTGAGATCTCAAAGCAAATTATCAGCTCACATACTCTTATACTTACTTAAACACACACATATACACTAAATGCTATGTCTGTGCATGTCCCTTTGTGACCACAGCTACATGCATACCATGGTGCATGTGTGGAGGTCAGAAGCCAACCTTGGGCACTGGTCGTTCCCCTCCAATGGCCTTGAGGCAGGTCTTGCTCACTGCTGGGTACACCAGGAAAGTTGGACTGTGAAGGTTTAGTATTTATCCAGTCTCACTGTAAGAGTGTTGGGAGTACAGATTTGTCCAACTGCTTTTGGTTCTGAGGATCTGAACTCACATCCTTAATCACTGAGCCATCTCCCAGCCTGATGCTTCAAATTTTAATTCCTATTTTTGGTGGACTTAACCATTACTTTGCCAATGTGAATGTAACTCACATAGGATGGTGTTGGCTAGGTAGATAGGAAAGAGACACTTTATAGTTTTTTAAAGCAAAATCATATGGACCGAAGACTTTCGGAATGGTCCTTGTGCCTCTAAGGAAAATACTCTTCAGAAAGCTGTAAATAAGACCCTGGACTTTATCTTTATTTATAAATCCTTGAGGTAAGGGATAATAAAGAAATATTATTGGGAGCCAGAAATAGTTTTGTATATTTTATCTTCTTGTCCTGGAGTTTACATCTTCTCTTTGCTGTGTTCTTTCCACTGAATGTCAGCATGAGTCTCAAAATGAACTGAATATAGCTCTGTCCCTATTCAGCAGAAGCACTTAATAATCTTACAAAATTGCCTGGAATATAGCTCATTATTCTGTATTTAATACAATAATATTTTGATAGAGTTAAATTCCTAAATGAAAGGGCATGTGGTACTGGTGAATGTCAAAGAAAATACTGCTTTCAATATGTGATCACTTTGAATTTAATGTGACCAAATGCAACTGCCTTAGTGTTCTCTTAAATGATGATTGAAGTATTTCACATACTTCATGAAGAAAATTGAGAAATTTCACAAATAATAAAAGCCAGTTTCCGGAAATTATGAGGGCAGAAAATGAAGGTAAATGACTTGAGTTCAAGTATTTTACCATGAATAATAGGCGTGAATATCTTTACTCACTTTCTAGTGTGCTTTCTGGACTCCTCATAATATAATTTAGTTTCGTGGCATTGCTGTCTGAGGACATACTCTCTGTCACCATGTAATGGATCTTGGCAACGGTGGTGCTTTGACATCCTCAGCTGCTGCAGTTACAACAGTCATCCTTTCAAAAGCCTGACATCTGTCTCTTAGAATTTTTTTAAAGTTTCCCATCACTTTCAGTGCCTTTGCATTCCCCTACATCTGTGATGCACAATAACATGGTCTATTATATTAATTCTCTCATCTAATCTCAAGAACCTCAAAATTATTAGGAAGTTAATTGTGCAGGGATCAGAGGTGTTTCCTCCCTTACAGTATAACTCTGTTAAATGACACGGTTTGTTCCAGCTTCTTGCTGACACCACAAGGGACTGTGTAGAATGAAGAGTTCAATTACTTTCGTAGCACTAATCATATATCATTATGTAGAGGCATGAATCCATAATTCCCAAGCCAGCGCTAGGAACAGGATGCATTCTAAATTCCGCTGTCCACTGCAGCATGCAGGTAATATCCAAAAATACAATAATTATATCTATTTGGCTATGTTCTTTACTAATTTGAATATTTGATGCCTTTAATGAATCATGACCTGTTATTTTTATTCTTTGACCAAAGTGAATTTATTTTGTCAAAACTGATTTCAGATGCATTTTTCAAAGCCAGATATAGTGTTACATGATTTTACATTTTTTCCCCATAATTTTCATTTGTATATTTTTAACTTGTTAAACAAAAAGTCACTAAATAATCTTGAAGCAAGTTTCACGGGTCCAGAGTTCCTTAGCTTCAGTGAGTTTTGAGTGTGCCTTCCCCCACACAACCTCAGTCCTACACACAGGTTAATGTGTAACCAGGCTTATTCTCTTGTTCCACTTTCCCAAGGTCAACAAAGAAATGGAATTGCAGAGATTTTGTTTGTTTCACAGGCAGGAAAATGGCCCATGAAATCTCAGAGAGGGTGTGACCTCATGAAAATAAATGTATAAATAACTTGCCAATCACAGGTTATGAAAACAGAAAGTTAAAGCCTAGGCTCAATAACAAAGGTCTTTCTACATTTCTGGCCTTAAAACAAAACAAAACAAAACAAAAACATGACAAAACAAAAAAAACTTCTGTGAACAACTTCAACAGCCCCCAGTCCCAGCCACCGTGTTTGCCTGGGGTTGGCACTGGCCAGATCCTGCTGTTTACAGCAAATTTGTTTCTCCATAATCTGCTCAGCTGTGCTGTGGCAGGAAAAAGCTGATAAGAGTCCCCCTTCAGCTGGGTAACTGGCTTCCAAATCTGGGAGACAGTTACAATCATATTGCCTTTTTGACACAATCCTTATTGTTAAACATTCTTTTCTCATCAAAGCTGCTTGTTTTGTTGCTGAATGGGACATCTATTTTACACTGTTTCTCAAGCTACACTTCACACTGTATCCTAAGTGCATTAAAGTGGTGGCACATCCCTGTAATCCTAGAATTTGGGAGGCTGAGGCAGGAGAATCAAGAGTTTAACACCAGCCTGAGCTGTAGAGTGAGTTTCAAGAAAGTCTGGGCTGCATAGAGAGACCCTGTCTCCCTAAACAATGACAGAGTTGGCAAGATGGATCAGCAAGGACACATGTCTCCAAGCCTGATGGCCTAAGTTTGATCCCTGTGACCCACATAATAGAAGGAGAGAACTGATGGCTGAAAGTTGTCCTTTGATCTGTACCCTCCATGATGGCATGTATACCCTCCCCATCCACTAAATAAATAAATAAATAAATAAATAAATAAATAAATAAATAAAATCAAAACCAAAATCACCATCTATAAAAAGATATTCTATAGTTGTTTGCTCACAACTCAATAATTAATGAAAATAAATCCAAATGGAATTTTCTTTTGTTAAATTTTATTATTTTTATTTTATGTGTATGAGTGTATTGCTTGCATGTAGGTAGGTGCACCTGTGTGGGGCAGTGCCCATGGAGATCAGTAAAGGGCATCTGATCCCCTGGAATTAGAGTTATGGATGGTTGTCACCCACCATGTGGGTGCTGGGAATCAAACTTGGGTCCTCTGCAAGAGCAGACAGTGCTTTTAACTGCTGAGCCATCTCTCCAGATCCCCAAAGAAATCTTCTCATGCAATTATTTTAATCAAGCAGCAAGATTGGTAAGTAATAAGTTTCAAAGTATTTCACTATATCATTTCCTTAATGTGTCCCAAAATTGACCAGAAAAATCTCTCTCTCTCTCTCCCCTCTCTCCCCCCCCCGCTCTTTCCTCTCTTCTCTCTCTCATCACATCTCCTGCTCTTTGTAGTCCATGTATTTAGTTCTTATACCTGGTCTTAGTAGTTATTCAAGAAATAGTTGTTTTTCCTCTGTCTTTTAAATCATATAAATTTACCTTAAACATTATCTTCTTCATTTTTAAAAACACTGTTTTTCAAAAGTTGAATCTCTGACATAGGAGTTATTTGTATTGTTCAGTCTCATGTTAGAGCATAGTTTACAGTGTTTTCCATAATATGATGTAGAAACCAAGAATATACCTTGCTTGGTATAATTGGAAACTAGTAGTTTTGTGTCACTATTTCTGTAAATACAGCAGTTTCTTCTGGGGGTAAATGTAATATTTTGCCACTATTTTTCACGTGATCCACTTGAGTACTGTCAGATACAGCTTTAAAAATGCCACTGTGTGGATCTGTGAATGGTTTATAATATGGCAGTTACTAGGCAGTAGATTATCAGAGGTACCATAATCAGGTTATATAAACTCTCAGACCTAATCAAGTAAAAGAAGTATCACTGGGAATAGTGTGGGATGGGTGGACGTGGTGTCCCATGATCTACCAATAAGTGACTGACTTACATGATGTGCATTTTGATTAGGCTAACTAAAGTATCCATGTTTATCATCCTTGGTCACACTTAAAAATCACATGGAGATCTTTTAAAAAGCACCAATACCAAATTGCAGTCAGATCAACTGAAACAGAAGCTCTGAGGTGGGGCTTGGACACTTGTTTGCTCTTTTTTGTTTTTTTTTTTTTTTTTTTTTTTTTGGTCTAAAGCAACCTGAGTGCATTCAATGCAAATACACTGAGAATTGGGGTCTCTTAGTTAACTGAGTATTGACAGTCTGGTAAAAATGGTAAGTATTGAATTTTGCCCGCCTACTGTTGACTCTCAAAGCTTTTTTTTTTTCATTTGCTTTATCCTATCCTGTTGACAAAAATGCTAAAAGTTTGAGTTGAACTGGAATCCTGGACTCAGAAAACCAGCATCTACTCTCATTATCAGCAGGGCCCGATGGCTGTGAGGACATGGTTTATGCATATGAGTTATTTCAAAGTAACTTCTGTAAATATCTCAGCTTGTCTTGAAATTTTCATTCTGAATTTCATTGTAAAACATTTATTTAGATTTCTGTGTATTTGAAATTACTGAGATCTGTGGTTTGACTGTTGAAACAATGCTTGCTTTTGTTTTTCCAAAAGTCACCTCCTCTAAACCTAGATGTTCGTTTCATTCCAATATAAAATTTTGTAATAAATGTCATGGTCAAGTTTATAATTCTGTAGGTTACCTGTTAATGGTCATTCATGTGTATTTTTAGGTATAATTCTTATTTCATAAAAATAAGGCCACATTAAACACATTTTTAGAAGTCATGTTTTATTCCATTGAAATGCCTGGTAGCTGGAGTCACAATTCAGAGTTGACATTGCTAGTTCAAGTATC
Organism: Nannospalax galili; assembly: GCF_000622305.1. NCBI lineage: Eukaryota > Metazoa > Chordata > Mammalia > Rodentia > Spalacidae > Nannospalax > Nannospalax galili. The sequence continues at coordinate 1,395,009 of NW_008358642.1, read as the reverse complement.
TTTGTGGCTCAGAAAATCGGTACATTAAATTTATTTATTAATATTTTTCTCTCCAAATTCTCAGGGCTATTTATCTCCTTATTTCTTTCTGTGTTACAGTTTTCTATTTCCTTTCTCCCCTAGATTTTGTGGGGTTTCTTTTCTATCATTATTATAATTTATAAATGTCATTTTTCTGGCACATAGATCATATACTGATTAGCTCCGCTTCATAACAAATTTCCCAGAAATTCAGTGGCATAAAATAACACAGCACACATTTATAGGTAACTGCTCTTGCTTTTCTGAAGGCTGGCTGATGTTCCAATGGTCTAAGCTGGTTGATGTTTCACAGGTCTAGTCTGGCTGATGCTCCACTGATCTAGGTTGATTGATGTTCCACTGGTCTAGGCTGGGCTCCACTGTGCAGCTCTGCTTGCAATTCTTTATGAGACTATAAAATGCAGATAGTAGGTGTGTGTGCAAGGTTGTATTGAACAGGGAATTTACTTTCGTTATATCCTTCTCCTTTTCCTAGAATCAGAGTGCCACCTGGGATAGGTTTTACTATTGAGTATGGCAGAGGTGCAAGAGAGCAAGCAGAAACAGGACATTTAAAGTATTGGCTCAGAAACTGCACACTTCCACCCTCTTGTAGTTAGCCAAAGTTAATTTCAAGACCAAACTCAAGTCAAGGGATAAGAGCACCTTTGCCACCAGGGTGTGGGCACAATAAGGGGCTAGAATTGGCTCATTAAGTCAGTCTATCACATGGGATTGACTCATACTCATAGCTGGTATTACTGATTCTTTATTCAATAGCCTAAGTCTTCTAAGAAGCAATGTCAAGTTGATTCATTAATGAAATAGATCTTGTCTTCCCTTCTTTACTTGGTGTTCATTTTCTTTATAATAAATTATTTCTTTCTCCTTTATATTATGTGAAGTTAGGAGTTGACACAGCTTGAGCTTAAATTCTAAGTTATCCAGTGAATATTTTCCTAAACCAAAGGTTCCTTTTGTCTTCTGCTAGGATAAGATTGCAAGGAATATATTAAACTCTCCCTCTCTCTTGAGATTATGAGTGTGGCCAGTGACACATTGTGAATATAAAAAACAAGCAGAAGTGCCTCATACCTGTTCTAGAAGAACACTTTAACTGAGGGATGTTATAAGCACTTTTACCTCTGTCTACCATTATGGAAGCAAATGTCACTAGGGAGATGTACAATTTACATTGCATGGCATACAGATCACTGAACCACTGTCCCAGCCCAAAGACACATGATAAATACTTAATGTTTCCCTAAACTGAGTTAAAGAGAAGTACATAAATAAATAAATAAATGCAATTCAGTGTCCTAGATGAATAAGAATCATACAAATCTATGGATCTATGAAAGGAAGATCTAGGCAAGAAAATGTGAATGCTTTTCAAAAATCTTCAGCTCTTTGCTTTGATTATTATTTGAAATTCAAAATGCTCAGCTTTAGAAAAGATCACATGCCAGTTACTAGATCTGGGTAAGTGGGAAAGAATGGCTATATGGAGAGGATATGAAACCTCCAGGATATCCATAGCAAGCTTTCTTTTGTGCTGTCACACACTCCTGGATGACCCAAGGTTTAAATATGGAAACAGGGATTAGGAGAGTATCTTTACAGAAGTTATTTACCTTTGTTTTACATCAGCCCAACTGAACACGGGTGGAAATTTAAGATGCTGCTCTTATAACTCTCTCCATTGATTTCCCTGCCCTGAAAAATTGATTTTGCTCCTCTTTTTATATCTTGAAAAGTATAAATTTGAGACAGTTAAAACTGTGTGTAGTGATAGGTAGTGGATTTTTTTACTTTTGGCAGGGAAGTGTCCTAATTCATAAAATATTAAGGAAAAATTCTTCAGTTACAATCATTCTGCAACATTTTGTATGTGACCTACCATGCCCTTGAGAGAGCACTTGAATGATGGATACATTTAATACTTGAACATATTCAGATGGACTAATAGATTAAATGCCTGAATGTGTGGCTGGATGCCAATGCAGTAAAGCACCACAGAGTGCCTGATAGAAAATGATGACAGGGTGAGTCTGGAATTAGTAGCTGAGGATGGATGTGAAGGGCAGCAGAAGTTTGAGGTATGCAGCGAAGCTGTGCTTTAAGGCTCTGAAACGCAGACCTGTGGACTTTGGAAACAAACGAGCTGAGATACAGGTGAAAGTGCTGTGCAATTATCTCTGGAGGAGGCTTACAAGCATTTAGAAGGCCATCTTGGAGCTTAAAATGCAATTATTTTTTTTACATACATATCTTAATAAAATACATACACAAGATAGAACTAAGTATAGAATTCAAAGAACTTCTACAAAATGGACACATCTGTAACACCAGGTCCAGAACACCCTGCGTTTCAGAAGACTCATTTGTCTGTTGTCCTTTAGTCAGTGAACCCTGAGGTGTGTTGTTGACAGTTTAGTTTTGTTTGATTTTAAACTTTATATGGATGAAGCTACTTATGCCCTTCTCTTCTTTTCTTAATATTTAATGGAGGTGATTCATTCCTCTTTCAAGTAGTTTGTTAAATACTTTTTGTTAACATTTCTTTACAGTGTCTCCAGAAATTTTGCATTTCTAGAAAGTCAGATTCTTAAATAACACAGTACGTAGCTTTTTATTCTTTGATTTCTTCCACTTAATAATATGTATTCAATTTTATCCATTTTTTGAATTTTTAATATATTTTATTGAATTTTTGTATATTTCATACAGAATATCTCAAACAATATTAATCATCTTTATACCCCCATCCCCACCAGCACCCTCTCATAGCCCCACCCCCTCACCCCCCAGAACCCATATACTCTGTTACTGTGTTAAGGCGCACTGTGTCAAGTCACTGTCCCAGATGTTCCAAATTTATCCACTGAGGTCTAGTCAGCCTATCTAGAGTCCCTTGTTTTAGGAAGATAAGTTTTTCCTCACCTAGGAGTAATCAGTTGCAATATTTCTTCAGCTAAGATTGGGGTATCCTCTTCATTTCCCCAGTTCTATGCTTGGTTTTTATCTGCCTGAGTTTGCATGGGACTTGGTATGTGAAACATTGCCATAGAATCCTATGAGCAGTTTCCCGGGACCTTGTAGGACTCTATTTCTCTATGGTTGTGCACCTCCTCCCTGGCTCTCTTTCTACCCCCTCTTCCAAGATGGTCCCCAAGCCCTGGGTGTGTGAAGTTTAATATAGGAGTCCTGTCCAAGGATCAGCATTCTACAGACTTAATCTCTACATTTTGGCAATTTGTGACCTTTTTTGTTCCTGGCTCTCTTTTGCATGAGGGAGCTCCATTAATGAGTACTGAGAGATTCATTATTGTCCTTTTCTTTCATTGTGTTCTATGTTGCATGAGCCTTAGGTGTGGAGGTTGCATTGCAGATGTGTCACTTAGGCCTGGGCAATTCATAGACAGTGTTCATATGTGATCAATTGTGATACTTGGTAATAGTCTCTGGTGCAAAATAAGCTTCTTTGATGAGTGGTGACTGGGATTTTTGTCTGTAAATATAAGGATACATATTTTGTACATGGTAAGAAATTACATTAGTCTAGGGATGTAGAAGCCTTGGGGTTTTCTCTAAGATCTATGACTACTCCAACTTTCTGTATTTGTTTATGTTTACAGTAGCACACTTGAGTTTCATCCCATATCCATTTCTTTCAGTACTTTCACAGATAATTTCTTTTTTTCCTTCTTTTTTTAAGGACCCGGTACTGAATCCAAGGTCCCACTCATGCTAGGCAAACATTCTACCACTGAGAGAGATGCGATTTAAAGTATATTTTTTGAGTGGGGTGGAGAGATGGCTCAGTAGTTAAGAGCAATGGCTGCTCTTGTAGAGGACCTGGGTTCAATTCCTAGCACCCATATGGTGGCTAACCACTGTCCACTAGGGGATCTAATACACTCTTCTGGCCTCTGTGGGCATTGTACGACATGGGTGCATTTACACACATGCAGGCAAAAACACTCATATGCATAAAATAAAAATAATAAATAAAATAATTTTTAAAATATTTTTATGAATTCTTCACGAATTTCATGCAGTATATTTTAATCGTATTCAAGCCACCATCACCTTTAAGATCCACCTCCATCTCTGAGCTCCCTACTTCATGTCTTCTTTTTTTTTTAAAGCCCACTGAGCCCAATTTGTGTTCCCCAAATACTCCTTGTTTAAGTCCATTTCTTGGAGCGTGGTCAGTCTACTATTCATTTCACCCTTATAAGAAACTTACTATCCCTCTGCTGGCAGCTATCAATTGCCAATAATTCCTCAGCTAGAGGTGGGACTTCATGGCCACCTCCCCACTGCATGCCAGGAGTAGGTCTGGCTTGAGCTTGTGCAAGTCTCGTGCATGCTGTCATGTTTATTGTGAGTTCATATGTGTACCTGCCCTGTTATATCTGTAAAACCCTCTTTAGTTTTAATCATTACTCTCTTCTGGCTCTTACAGTCTTTCTGTCCCCTCTATTGAAAATATCTCTGAGTCTTGGGAAGAGAGGGCGTGATATCATATCCCACTTAACGCTGAGCATGCTGCAGTTTTCTATTACCTGTACCTTGTCCAGTTCTTGGCCTCTATGCTAATCATCATCTGCTGTAAAAAAAAAAAAAAAAAAAAAGCTTCTCTGATGAGAGTTGAAAGCTCCACTAATCTGTGGGTATAAGGATAAATCATTAGGAGTCTATTAAATACTATTGCTTAGCATTGTCCTCCAACAGACAGACACCATCTTCCCAAGCTTGGTTGTACCTGCTTGTCTAAGATTGTCACAGCTGCATTTGTTAACTTTTCATTTTCATGCCCTAGAAAGGAAGGGAAGGCCATGAGAGTCATGAAGTCTTCTGAGAGTTCAGCCACACCTTCCAACCAACCAGTCCAACCTAGCTGCATGTGGTGTATGTTTAGGGGCTAAGGGTATATAAACTGGGGAATCTTATGGAGGTTCACCATTTTATGTAGCAGTGGGAAAGCCACTAAATGGTGATGCTTGAATAGAGACTTTCCCATGTGGCCTTAGTGGGAGAACACCCACATTCCTGTAAGTAAGCTCTCACTCATTGCTCTGTAAGTAAGGCCAATAACATTATTGTTTCCCCAGATTGCAGTTTGGTGAAATCATACCTTGTCATTGGGACCAAGGAAGGAGGGAGCAGATGTTGTTTACATCCCCTCAGAAGAAATTTTAGCCACTCTTGGACTAATTTATGAGGATAGAAAAAAACCTAAAATGAGTTTGGGAAGAGCAACGGTTTTGTCCCCAATATGGCAAAGGAGACCAACAACCTAAGTGAAGGTAGGTAAGGGAGAGAGTTGGCAGAGGAAATTTTGACATGGTAGACTATCTCCATAAGGCTGGTGGTAGTAGCAGCCATGGCATGGAGAATACAGTGGGTAGTGAGATATGTTACAAAGGTGACGCCACCAAGGTGGGCAATGTCAGGAATGGAAATCATGGCATGGCGGTCCTCCAGGTGGTATGAAGTGGAATCCCTACTTCACTGGTGGGGGTCTGCCATGGGAGTATGGAAATGCTTTAAGACCTAGCCAAATCCCTAGGAGTAGTGTACCAGGGTCAGAAGTATCAGCAAGCAACTGCAAAGGCAGCCTGACTGCTCATATGGGTCATAAGAGATTTGTCCCAGGTCTAGTCAGAAACCTAGAGAATTGCAGGAAGAAAGTGATATGAGGCTGAGCTCTTTAGTATTGGCCTCTGACCTTGCCAGTCAATTGGATAAAAGAGAAAAAGAGATAGATGTGTTAGCCTATCACCATTTTTTATGGCTAGCAGGACAGAGGGAGAAGAGAATCTGGATTAGACTGATAATACAAGGCTCAGTCTGGGACCCTAAAATTTGGAACCCATGTGAAGAGGCAGGTAGCATTGAAAAGGGGAGCAACCTAGAAATAGTTGACGATTCCCCTCGAGTTCAAACTTTAGTATAAAGAAAGGAAATCCATGGTTCAGCATGTTGATGGAGGTCTTAACAATGGTCTGGTGTAAGAGATTATGGTAATTGGAGAATATTTAGCACTTGAAGTGTTGGAACTATGAAGACTTTCAAATAAGCAATGAAGGAACCCCTCAACAGCTGACGTCTGAGGCTGTGGTGCATGAGATCAGTTGGAATTAGCTGAAATGCTGCAGAAGCAGAGAAGCTGAGTAACGAAAACAAATGTTACTCCTTGAGGCACAAGCTGCATAACCTGTGGTGTTACAAAGGGAATCGGTCCCTAATGGGGACCAGTCTTTAATGGCTCCTACAAGCAATTAGAGATTCTTGGCCATTACCAGTGGATGTTGCCATGGATAAAGAGCAGGAGGACAAGAAAAGAGAAACAGGCACTACTGAGGAAACCAGGTATGAGGAAAGCAACATACGATGCCCAATTCACTGAGGCAGACAGGACTGCATTCACCAGAGTTTTAAAAAAGAACTTGATTTAGCAGGGACCTTGAGATTGGTATGGAGCTTTAGTGACTTTGATGAGTCCTTTTGTAGGGCAGGATATTTATGAAGTAGGAAAGGCTATGACAGATCGAAGTGACTTAGACAACCATGTGAAGTCCACAAGTGAAGTGTGAGACAGGAAAAAGACAAAGCAAAGGAAGAGATCTGTTTGGGTTACTTGAAGGCAAATGTAGCAGGGTTTATGTTTATCCCCAGTTCCTACAGAAAAAGAAAATGACAAAAAGTCAAATTCTGGGCTAAGGAGCCTCTGACAGACTTTAAAGCCCGAGGAGCAGTTCACAGAAAGCATCTATGATAAAACAATACAAATGCAGAAGATTAAAAAAAAAAAAAAAAAAAAAAAAAAAAAAAAAAAAAAAAAAAAAAAAAAAAGCATCCCAGGGTGGATAATCATCCTCCCAGGTTAAATATGGCACATTTCTTTCCTGACAAAGGTTATGCTAGGGATGGATGGAGTTTTTCCAGCCAGGGTCTCCCACAATATCCAGGTGTGGTTAAGGGAGAGACAACAGATAAGGCTATAGCCACGAGGTAGACCCAGGGACCATCTGACTCAGGAAACTAACAGGTACAGTGGGGGTGAAGGGGCCCAATTCCTCCTTGACCCTCTGCAGGACCAGGCAGCTTGAGGCAGCTCCAAGTTTATCAGGATGGAGAAATGCTAGGAGGCTCCATGGAAGAGCTCCACAATACAAAAATGGAATGACTCTAAGAAAGTGACTAAAGACTGTAAACAGCAAACTAAGTCAATGCCTCTTATCCACGCTATTGACCATACTATCCAACAGGATATGTTGAGAAACTAATTGGTACAAATAGGTTAAACTTTTCCACACTGTATTAAGCCTTATTTATGTTTGATTTATTATCTTCTTAGTTTTGAATTTCTATGGTCATCTGACACTTGCTTGGAACAGAGGACAATAGATTTTCAGTGCTTCATCAAGGTTATCTTTGTAATTCTACTATTTATTATAGGATGATGGTTCAGGACAGGACAGTGCATTGTTTTGCCCAGCCTTTGGCAAAAGGTTTCATTATAAAATGATATAATGTTAACCTCTGAGTGTTTTATAGATGTGGACACACATTTGAAACGTATTTAATTACACCTGAAGGACCAAGGGTAGAAAATAAGTCCACAAGGGATGCAAGGTCTAGATACAGCTGTGAAATTCTTGGGAACTCTATGGTCGGGTAAGGCACAAGTGATATCTAGCAGGGTAGGAGGGAAATGTCTACAACAGCCTAGGCCTGTAGATACTAAAGAGTAAACAAAGATATGAAAATAAAAACAGAGACTCCAAGAAACTATATAATTGTTAAATGAAAATTCCAGTGCCAGGGGTGGGTTGCTCCCCATAAGAGATGTTGGCCAGGGAGGCCCCAGCAGCTGCCAAAAGAATAAAGACTGTTGCCACTAATATTGGTTGCATTCCAGAACTAGCCAGGAAGACCCAGTCGCTGAAGATACTGCATGATGTGAGCATGGGAAAGGGAGAAATCAAGGTATTACTAAGCTGAAAACTTCCCCTGCCAGCCTACTGACAGACAGACGGCAAGGAACTGTCCTGAACTGTTCTACTTAATGACAGACCCCATGTACTGCATTCATATGCCATGCAAGATGTTACTTCTGGTGCAATAGTGGCATGACTAGTGCACTGGACAACCAACATATTTCCAATTGGACCTAAGGCCCACTTCTTAGGGATGAACACACATTTGGCATTGCAAACCAGGCTAACCCCAGTGATGGGAAGTCACAGGTCACAGTGGGGGCCTACAGGCCATTGCAACTGTTTTGATAGATGAGTCTGGTATACCTGCTAAGGTACCTTCCAAGCATTTGTGTTCATGCCCACAGGTTATTTCTTCAGTCAATGTCCATTTGGATGTTTTCCAGGTTTTCATTTCTTCCTTTGCATTATGCCTTATAGAATAAGAAATACCACCAAGATGGGCCAATAACCATATCCTGAAAACAGATGATGAGATGACCCAAGGCCTCAATATCTAGCCACAGAGAAAGGAAAATTGTCCTACATCTGTACCACACCCTCCAAAGTTCAGTGTGGTAAGAATGTAAGAGCCAGAGGAAGGAGTGGAGTGTTGCACCACTGTCTTCTGACAGACACCATCTTCCTAAGCTTGGTTGTGCCTGCTTGCCCAAGATTGTCACAGCTGAGCTTCTTATCTGTTTACACTCCAGCAAAGTAGGGAGGGGCAGGGAGAGTTATGGAACTCTTGACTGAGAGTTCAGATACACCCCTCAACCAACCAGTTGGCCTTAGGAGCACTTGGCGTGGGGGAGGATCTAAGCGTATACAAGCTGGGGAAGCCTAAGTGGGTCACTCACCACTGTATGTAGCTGTGTGAAAGCCACTATCTGTGCTTGAATGATGATTTTCCACTGTAGCCTTCATTGGGGAGCAGCCATACTCCTATAAGTAAACTCTCACCCATTGCTCTGTAAGTAAGCCCAATAAACTCACTGGTTCCCCAGATTGCAGTTGGGTGAAATAGCACCTTGGTTTGTCACTGGGATGAAGGGAGGAGGGAGAAAATGTAGTTTATATCCCCTCAGAAGGAATTTTAATAACAATTACTGCATCTATTTAGCAGAATAATAGTTGGATCTCCCTTGGTGTTTTGAGGCATGGCTTCCATCCAGCAATAGAGTTAAGTGATTTTTTTTTTCTTTTACCAAGTTTAGTTCTATTCACCCCATATAAAAAAGACAATGGAAAAACAAAGAAATTTTTCTACCCAAGGGTCTTAGTAACTTTTCTGTTGCTGTGATAGAAACACAATGGCCAACAAACACGATTAGAAGAAATTATATCTGAAAGTGATTTAAGATGTGAATGTCGGCCTAGCCACCAGGCCTGGCATATAGCTCATTTATTTCAAATACCGAATAATAGTTCAATGTATAGATATACAGTTTTTCCATTCATCTACTAAAGGACATATTGGTTGTTTGCACATATGAGATGTTATCAATGAAGTGTGTATAAACATCTGAGCGCAGATTTCTGTGGACAAACATTTGCACCAATTTTAGGTAAACATCGAGAAGAGGGGTTCCTTGATTACAGACATGTTCAGATTTTTAAGGAACTGCCAAGCTGCCTTTTGAGCTGGCTGCACTGCACCACCCTACCAACAAAACGGCAGCTCTCCTGCTGCTTTACCTCCTGTTGCATTTGGTATTGTCAGTTTTCTGGACTTTGACCTTTCTAAAGGTTATAGCCAGACCATCTTGGGGTAGACCCATGACTTAGCCCATGTTTTTGTATGCTCATTTGCTAGCTAGATAACTTCTCTGTGCAATTTCTGGAGACTTCTGTCCTGAGACTTTTGCCTGTTTCATGTGCATCTAGAATGCAGCATGTGTTTTGGGGGTCTTGTCCAATGTGTTTGAGGACACTGACTTTACTTTACCAACCTTTGAATGCTCTAGTGGCTTTACATTTCCCATAGTGGTCTATCGAGTCCAACCAGATTCTTCTGTTCCTCCTGGTGTTCCAAATCACCAGATTCCCCCCAGGGAAAAACTAGCTGCATGGTATCAATTAACTTCTTCATGATCTTCCCAAGTCTGATTTATTAACTGCTGGATTTTATTTCTTCTGTAGAAATATGAGGCTTAAAATAAATAATTTTTATATTTTATCTGCTTTACTATTTGTTCTTTGTGAGTACATTGGCATTCTAAGAACTACTATACACTCTTTGTATTTAGTATTAGAGATTTCATTTCCATGTAAAAATTGGTTTTATGCACAAAGATTAGGGAAAAAAAATGGCACATGTTGAGCCATGCAGTGGTGAATTATTATTTGTAAAGTCACTTTCAGAAGTGAAAGTAATACTAAAAAAAAAAACTCTCCACATGACCCTGAAAATGTATACATATTTTAATAAAACTTTACTAGTTTTTATTATTCTGGATAAAATTCTACAGTGCCTTAGACAGCCTGGCACCTTAATGCTCCTTAAACACACCAAGGCTATGTAAGTGTTATTTGTGGTACAGATAGACTTTGGTATGCTATAAAATGTGGTGAGCTCATGAAGACCCTTCTTGCAAAATAATTGTTTTTGTGATGTTCCTGATGTTATTTTGCAAACTGTCTCTGAGTATTTTGAACTTGCTCAGTTTCTGCCAATGGAACATGCTTTCGAGCTCTGACACTTTGTCTTTATTATCCTCAGTTTTCTGCACAGTAACAAAGTTTATTACTCAAGCTAATAGCCCCCAAATGTTGGTTCATTAACTGAAATTTCAGATTCACTAGTTTTAATAAAAAAGCCCACATTCACATCTTAAATCACTTTCAGATGTAATTTCTTCTAATTATGTGTTTGTTGTTGTTGCTTCTTTTTCTATCTTTACAGAAAATAATTAACGGTATTCTGAATCATTAATATTGACCAAATGGTTGAGTTTGTATCATTAATAAACCCAGAAAGAAAAAATACTAATATTCTTTTCAGGTGATAAAATTTTAGGATGTACTTCTGATAGCCAAGATTACACAATTCAAGGAAAAGATAGTTTTTGAGATTAAATAACAAAAATTTATAGACAGGATCCACATGTCTAGTATTATTAAGACTTCAGGATTCCAAATATTCTGTGTTGATTCAATTTCTTGGTGTTATGACAAAATGTTTTGTTTCAAGACGTCATGCAGCCAAAATTATTTTAACTCTTCTCCTAAAGCAATCATTTTTAGAAATTTCAAATATACTTGAAAAATATTGAAATATACTATAAATAATTAAAATATATTTCCATATTGCATACAAAAACACACATATAGACAAACATACCTAATAAAAATAGAGGTAATATTTCATTAAAATCTCTGATAGTAACCAGGGAAGTAAAGGGAAAGAAAGAACCTGAGAGAGAAAAACAGTAGAAGACAGGTGTTATTAAGGGAGAAATGGATAAAAATGGGGTTATTTAAATGGGAAGGCGGAGGGAGGGTTATACAAGGAACCTTGGGGATAAAGGGAAAAAATGAGCTCAAAAAAGGTAGGACCATAGGAGAAGGATATTATCAAGGGAGAAATGGGGAAAATGGGGACACCTTAAATGGGGAAACCATGATAGAAGGGTTAGACAGTGAGAAAGAGAGAGGAGAGATAAATAATACCTAGCTAGTTTTAAAAAGCCAGAGGGAATCATATTAGTCCAACAACTTAATGACAAATTACATATACATTATTGCTACATGAGTCCATGTGTATAGCTAAAGGCTACATAACAAGAAACAGTGCTACACAGGGGAGACCTTCCTTTGAGTTGTTGGCAGGGTGGTCTAAGAGATTCCCCAAATTAGTCAGGCTGTTTAGTGCCACAGCCCTTGAAGGCCTCCCAGAACTTGAAAGTAAGAGCCTACTGCTGAAGACAGCACATGCTTCAGACACAGGATTTGGGTCAGTAGAGTTGCAACTGACCAGAACCACTTGTTCTGAAGTCTAGTTTTCATAGCTTTGGAAAGCAATATAAAGGCACCAAGGGAAAACATCAATAGATGGTCCGACACCAACTTCAAGACCAAATAACCACATCAGTGGCCAGCACAGCGTAAAAAATTGGTGTAGTGGTACTTTTATCTTGGGGGCAATCAACAGCTACCTAATTGGACTAAAAGCCCACTCAATGGGAAGAAACTCAAGTGCGGTACTGCAAACATAACCAAATACACATGGCTGGAGCAGTCATAGATATTAGAGAAAACCCCACGACTGTCACATCACTAGACTAATATGATTTCTTACTATGTACAAAATATGTATCTTGATATTTACAGACAAATATCCCAGTCACTACTCATCAAAGAAGTTCATTTTGCACCAGTTGGAGACTATTACCAAGTACTACAACTGGTTACACACAGACATTGTCTATGAATTGCCCAGGCCTAAGTGATACGTCTACAGTGCAAACTCTACACTGAAGGCTCATGGAACATAGAACAAGGGAAAAGAAAGGACACAAATGAGTCTCTCAGTTCTCATTAATGAAGCTCCCTCATGCAGCAGAGGGCCAGGAACATAAAGGGTCACAAATGGCCAAAGGATAGAGATCAAGAGTCTGTTGAATGCTGGTCCATAGATGAGCCTCCTATATTCAACTTCACATACCCAGGGCTCAGGGACCATTGCAGAAGACAGGGCTGAAAGATCGCAAGAGGCAGGGAGGAGGTGCATGAGCACATGGAAACAGAACTATAAGCTCCTGGGAACCTGCTCATATGATTCTATGGCAAAAGTGTCAGCATACACAAGTCCCATGCAAACTCAGGGAGACAAAAGCCCAGCATAGAATTAGGAAAATAAGCAGTATACCACAATCTTAGCTGAAGAAATATTGGCAACTGATTGCTGCTAGATTAAGAAGAGCTGATCTTTCTAAAACAAGGGACTGTAGATAGGCTGATTAGACCTCAGTGGATGGACTTGCACTGGGGAACATCTGGGGATACTGACTTGACACGGTGGACCTTAACAGGGATGACAGAGTATATGGGCTCCAGTTGGGGGACTATAGGAGGGTGCAGTTGGGGTCAGGGCTGATATGATGGCTAAGATTGTTTGAGATATTCTGTCTGAAATACACAAAAATTCAATTAAAACAAAATTTAAAAAATCTCTAATAGTGGGAAATACAACATTCAAGGACCTTTCATCTTGCCATCAATAAGTCATCTGTGAACTTTATTGTGTGGTCCTTTTAGAAGTTGAATCAAAGTTCACTTGATAGTTGCAATGCCTGAAATCTTGTAAGTGAATTAGGTTCTATGAAGCTCCTACATGTTTATTGGAGTTGAATGAAATTGCATGATTCTGTACATCAGCAGGAAGTGACCCTTGGGAGAGAAAGCATCACAGCTGGGAGTGATTAAGCTACCTTATTAGTTTGTGGCTGAGAAAATTAAAATGGAAAGAAACTTGTCTTAGCATGGGGGAGGGGAATTGAGTGGCATTCCCCAGCATTCCCCAGCAAATTCCACTTCTCAAAAAGACTGGAGGAAAATTGGAGTCTCAGGTATTTGGAAGTTTTCTCTGTTTATTTAATGTCTGTATAATCACTGTGCTTGAAGTCACTGGTATTTATAAGAAGTTCAAGAAAACTGATCCAAATTTTCTTTGCAGATACTTCCCAGGTTTTGATATATCATAAAGTTTCCTTTATATTTTACTTGAACTTATAGATAAGAATATAAATGGTTTAATAATTTCAGTTCATTTTATACAGAGTGGGATAGCTGAGGTTTCTAAGAAATTTGAAAAGCACATTAATGTGTTCTTTTGAAAAGCTTACACATTATAGAATGTAAGATTGGTTAAAATTCTCTTTTAGAAGTTACACACTACTACAGTTGAAATTTTAAACAAGAGATATGCAGACACTTTATACATCATTCCTCAAGCTGCCATCCTGGATGAAAAATTGGTTTGTGAAGGACCAGATAATGCTGTGTTTAATAAAGCAAAATAAGTGAAATAAAATGACAGCTAAATGCATACCTTTTTACTAGCTTCTTTTTCTTTTATATTTGAATTATTGATATTCATTGAAAACATGTAACATTTCTTTCAAATAAAGTGAGTTAGATCACTAACAAATTATAACAAATTATAAGCATTAGTAAATATAAAGCTGGTAAGCTGGTTTCTAGATTTGTAAAATTCTATCAGATTAATTTCAGTTCTTTTGTCAGTTTGTGCTAACTTTGTTGTTTTCTATAGATGGCCTGGGTAGTAGTATATTGAATCTTCTGAAGGAGAAATATTACGACTTGACATTATGAAGTTACATGAAATAATAATAATAATTAATAATAGAGAATTAGATATTCAAAAAAAATAAATTAGGGATAAGGTGCTTGTGTGTATGTGTGTAGAATTTTTTATAATTATTATTATGTGTGTGTGTGAGTGTGTGTATGTGTGTACAGGCACATGTGCTGCAGCTGGCTTTTGGAGTCAGAGGACAACTTCCTGGAGTCAGTTCTCTCCTGCTACCATGGAGTCCATGGATCAAACTCGAACTCAGGTTATAAGGCTTACCTTTACTGGCTAAGCCATCTTGCCAGTTCAAAATGAATTATTTAACATATAATAATCTAAATTGAGAATTTTTTGCAATACCTCTTTTTTCTTCTCCCTGCTTCTTTTACTTCTGAAATATATTCCAAGTATATCACCTTGAAGGACTGATGGTTCAAAGAGCATAAATAACATAAGAGGTATGACACAATAACTAGAAAAGATAAGGCTTGGTGGTATGAGAAATATTGTCTTGATTGCTTAGCTCCTATTGACTTAACTTGTCTTACAGGGGACACTTCCAGGTGCAGATCACAAACAGCTGGCTGAGGGTTCTTTTGGTTTTTTTGAAAACTGAGAATAAGAAAGGAGTGTCTTCTTCTGAACCCTTGGTGCCAGAGGCTTATGGCCAGACTGAAAAGCAGAGGCTTATAGGTCCAGGATTTGAGAACCAGAGGCTTATTACTCCAAGTTTCAAGGTCAGAGACTTGTATATCTAGGAGTCAGCGCTTATGGCTTTAGATGAGTTTCATTGGCTCATACCCAGTAGTCTGTACCTCAACTCCCAAGCTTCAGGTGCTAGGATTCTCAGCTCTTAACTATTGGTGGCTCTCAGGAATTCCTCCAGAGACCAAAGCTTTCGGCTCTCACATCCAGCTCTTTAAAATCTCTCATCTCCATGCTTTCAGCTTTTTCCAGTTCTATTCCTTGCTGTTCTATGGACTCCTCAGTCATCTTGCTGCTGCTGAGTAGTAGGTCTGTGACAAAACAACCTCAAAACCCCCAGAAGTGTCTCTGTTCTTTGTCTTTTTTTTTTTAAGATTTAAAAATTTTAGTGTGTGTGCATGTGTGTGTGTGTGTGTGTGTGTGTGTGTGTGTGTATTTGCACCTATATATGTAGTCACCCACAGAGACCAGAGGAAAGCATTCATTCCTTGGAACTGGAGTTACACGTGTTTGTGAGCTTCCTGACGTAGGTGCTAGGATCTGAACTGTGGTGTACATGACAGAGCAGCAAGCACTCTTTTTTAAAATTTTAATATTTTAGCTGGCTGTGGTAGCACACGCCTTTAATCCCAGCACTCGGGAGGCAGACGCAGGCGGATCTTTGTGAGTTCAAGGACAGCCTAGTTTACATAGTGAGTTCCAGGACAGCTGGGGCTACAGGGAGACCCTGTTTCAAAAAGACAAAAAAAAAATAATATTTTAATTTTACATGTATGAGTGCATCGCCTGCATGTGTGTAAGTGCACCCATGTAGTACAACGCTGAGGTCAGAAGAAGGCTTCAAATTCCCTGGAACTGCCATGTCAGTAATGGGATTTGAACCTAGGTCCTCTGCAAGAGCAGCCAGTGCTCTTAGCTGCTGATCCATCTCTCCAGTCCTGTGTCCCAGGGGCCTGGTTCCTCCAAAGGGCGGGGCCTGCTGCAGAGAATTGACTGTAGGGAGTTAGCCATGGAAGGAGGGGCTTCGGAGCGCCATCCTGGGATAGAGCTGCCAACTGTGAGGTGGAGAGAAAGATGCCCCTGGTGTCGTACCTGTGTGAACACGAAAGGGGGCATTTATGGACCTGGGGTGAGCCTGTGGGCCCAAGTTGCGTGGCCAAAAGTTAACAGAGACTGTGAGCAGCACCACGGGATCTGGAACCGCAGGCGGAGCCGTGCAGAGCTGGGTGCTGGGTGTCCAGTGTTCAATTTTTTTTTAAAGTTCCTCCATTTACCCCCTCCCTACCCAAATATAAAATGAAAAATTCAGATAAAAATGTTATGTGGTTTGTCGGATAGCCCCAGAGCAAGAGACCCTGGAAAAAGTGAGGGCGGGACAAACAGAGCCCGAAGGCGAAAATTTAGTGGGATAAGTCCCCATTAGCAAGTAGTCTTAACAACTTGCTCATCTCTCCAGCCCCAGCTCCTCTGTTCTTCACATAGAAAGCTCAGGCAACTCTACCCAGGATGAAGATCACAAGTAGGCAAGGCAGGGTCATTTGTGAAAACCCCTAATTGGGACCTTATATTGCAATAATAGAAGAGGTATACAGGGAGGAAAACTAGACTGACTCGAAAAGAAATATTAGAAATTATTGACTTGACTTGAAATATTAGGATATTTATATATCTAGAAAAGGGAACATGGCACACTTGTGTCCCGTTTACATTTTCACTTTTTCCAATCTTGTACTTCTTAAGTCACTGGGGAAAATACTCACTCCTTGCTTGAAGTGAGAAGCAAGAAAGGTATGGTCTTCAAGTGGTCACTGAAGCTTTTTAAGACCAAATATGTCCACCAGCAGCCAAGTGAAAGCTGTCTGGAGAAATCATGACTGGACCAAGGCCTTTTGTAGCAGTATCTCCCTCGGCAGCAGCTGTTGAATGCAGTGGTCTTTGTAGTTGGAGTCTGGGGGTTGCTTTGATGACAGTCCAGCCAGTGGTCAAAAAAGCAGCACTTGATTGAAAGTTTCCTGCTCAAGGTAACTAAGCACAGGGAAAGGGTTTCAGAATTGTCTATCAAATGGCCAATTTGAGGTTCTATAAAAGGATAAACATCGAAAGGAACTGAAAATTAATAACTCTCATGGAATTAACAGTCTCAACAGGACTTAACTCCCATCCAAAGATCCTAAAGAAAGTTGGGTCCCTCGGATCTGTCTTTCACACTACCATCCTGCTACAGTGATACATTCTTTGTTTTTCATATCTCCCCATGAAAGGGACAGGATAACTCTCCTTCGCCTGTGACTGTAATATACCATGGAGTATGTTTAGCATCACTAGTGCTCACCTAGTAAACGGCAAGAGCAACCTCATTTGTGTTTCAAAGTCATTGGAGAATTAAATTTGCATCTCAGCTAAAAGCCACATGCTAGAGTGAAACCATTAGACTTCTTCCCTCTGAAGAAAAGTGAGTCTCTAATTCACCACTGAAGAAGATAGAACTGGAGTGCTGGTGTGTGTGACTATCTGTAAAAAAAAAATGCAGTCTGGTGCATGAGTGGTGGGAGTGGATTTCAGTACTGCCCACATCTCAGAAGTGTGAAAGTCAGCATCATGCAAGTTAGCCAGCCATCTGTTAGCCCATGTGTCATGTGTCTTCTGAGCTAGCCTTATCGGTAAGTTTGTCAGCACTTAACTTCTGTCAGCTCTACTCTTAAATCTATCTTACCTGATCTTGGAAAGGAAGGAGAATGCTGCTCATAGATTCACAGTTACTTATTTACTTAATGTTAATTGGTAAGCATTTCAGATGGGCTATTGGGACTCTTCGAAACTTTATTCCCTGTCATAGAACACATCCTGAGCATATTAACCCAGAGCATGGAACTCAAAGTGACACTGCACTACTGTGAACTTTCTGAAAATAGTTCAGTAGGGCTGTGCTAAAGCCAGAACCATTTTTGTTTTATGGCACTCCAGTAGTTTGTGCACGCTTCCTGTACCTTTGAATGTAACAGGTCAAGGTCACATAGCAGTAGTCTCTGCATCTCTTCCCTAGTAACACCATGTCAGGCTCTTTGTGTCACTGACAGATCCAGTCTCATTCCTGCACTGCAATTTCTACTCTGCACACAGTAAAAATGAAGGCTTCAGTGTTAGGTGGAGACAAGCTTTTCCTTTGAAGCATAGAACCACATTTTTTTAAGGAAGAAAGTCTTTATTTTTTGGGATAATGGAGGTGTCATAACATGGAACATTATCTTTTTTCATCAGTGACTTCAAAACCTAGACACACTACTGTATATATCCTGAGGTTGAAATTCTTGTTTTAAAATGGTATTGATGTCATTACGACAAGACAGAGATGTACTAGCCTCTGAAAATAATTAAGTAGATGGTTTATTCCTCCCACCTTTTCACAGTGCTCTAGCTCTCTTCCATTGGTATGTTTGTTCTTTATCTGATATAACCCCACACTATTTCTAAATCTAGTTGACTAATTTGAAAACAATGTAAAACTGGTATAGGTAAAGTACCAGTAAGTATTGTATTAATTCCCCATCCAGTTGTAAATGACTGACTTCATTTTAATATGTAACAGCATCTCTTTCTAAAAAAGACCGTAATGGATTAGTCCAATTACTATCAACTGGGCTCCAGGCAATAGAAGAGAAATGGTGAGAGGGATATGGAGGTATCAGAACCTCTCAGAACACATTGCATAAATGAGTCCTTGCTTTATAAGTACTTGCTTTAGGAATAGAGCTTCTGAATTTGTTACTATGTTAGCTATTACATATCTGAGAACATTTCGTCTTATTTGGTTGGAGTTGCCATGTACTGTTTAATTGTGGATGAGAATTCAACTCAAAAGACATTTATTGAGAACCAAGTGTGACCTGGGAATAATCATAGTCTAACTGTGCTAGAATTTTTCTGAATGTTTCTGTATGTTGATTCATTTTTGTCTTCATAACAGTGCTACAAACTAATAATAATTATTATTAATATGTCCTTCTGCACATGACGGAATGGGCTCAGAGGTGCTGAGTCACCTGTATAAGGTGACTCAGCTGGTGAGTTGTAGATCTGCAATTGATGTATCACATTTGACTCAAATGTATCAGGATTAATGCTGTATGAAACACCTGGGTTTCATCTCAAGGGCAGTTTTTATCTGCAGCCAACAAAGGCAACACATGTATGGTTTGTGAAGAATGGTGCTAGTTGTAAGAAATGGCTTCCCATGGAAATTTACATGATGCTAATTAGTAGAGGTGACAAGCATTAACATTGAAATTCACCCAATTACTTCATAGACATACACAGGCGCCAAGGGTCCAAGTGCAACCAATTATGACTAGTAATAATCAGATGCATACAGATTAGAGATGCATGCACCAACATCT
>NW_008358642.1:1362850-1375311 GCF_000622305.1 Nannospalax galili | reverse complement strand
TAGATGTGAAAAACATTACCATTGAAATCTACCTGATGACTTTATATCCATGCTCAGATGCCAAGGAGCTCAGAAAGTAACCGATTGTCACTAGTAATAACCAGATATATAGAGATTAGAAACGCATGTGTAAACATCTTAATGGCAATTGAATTGAAAATGAACTTTTCTGTATGATACTGTGTATTTTAATAATGAAATGGAGATCTTTTTTAAAGCTTAAAACCTCATTTAATTTTATGTCTTATAGGGTTTATACTGAGTACAATATTGTATAACTGTAACAATTCAACTGTAAACCTAAAAATTTACAGCCAATTTTGAAAAAGATGCATCTTAGCTCAGATACTTTTTATTGAACATGTCAATGCTGTTGTAATGAAATGCTTCTTCTAAGTATGTGGTTATTAAATAAATAATTAACTGGAAAAAAAGAAATGGCTTCTGAAGTGCTACCATTTTATTCATATTTGTAGGTTTCCCCAAATTAATTAATCCTTCCACTGTCTGACAAATATTGTTATCTCTTTATGTAGGTAGAAACAAATATTACAGAAATAGAATGTGTAGGTTTATCACAGGAAAGTATAACATTTCTTCATTTTAATTTATAAGTGATTAAAAATCTATTAATAGTGGCCTACTTCTCTTGGAAAAACAGCTTTATAGCATAATTGCTATTCAAATTGATCAAGACATGCAACACTTTGATATCTTTTAAATGTATTTGCAAAATACACTTGAATTTTATAACTAAGTGACAGCTTTCAGTCACTTAGATGTGTGTAAACATCTTGAACCGGCTTTTAAAATATGTCACACCTAGCCAGGTCGAAACCAAACCGTGTGCACTATTTTTTTATAATATATGCCAGTTTTCAGGGAGAACTCATCTACAGTCCTCCTGCTTGTTTATTAGGTTTAGAAAAATATAACCCTGCTGTACTGTTATGAATAATCTAGATACATAGATTTATCATACTATCACTTTGAAATAGTTATTTAAATCAGTGCTATGTTCTGAAGGTGTTGAACGAATGAAATTATTCTTTCACTTAATTTATTCTAAATTGAGATACAGTTTAAAAATTAAAGTAGGAAACTAATCTTTTCCACTCTGTAAATAAACGAAGTGGAAATATCATGGAAGACATTTACTACCTCAATATTTCACACAGCTTTGTTGACTTGAATCAATGTTCTATAATTTTGTTCTTACATACAACTTTTTAATGCTGAGCATCCTTCTCAAAAATGTTGGTTTGTGGTCCCTTGCTGGGGGTGGGAGGAAAAAATAAAGATCCATGCTTCCATCTCTCATTTTAAGGCCAGGGTTACAATGGATGTCACAAACTATCTAATGATTTTACAAATAACTTCAGTCAACTTCAGTACTTAACAAAATCATTTAACTCTCTGATATAATGCAACAATTATCTGGAGAAAAAAAAACAAAAGACAATGAAAGTGTAAACTTCTATCTCTTAGAATCATGAAGGATATTTTAATAGTTTCAGAAGTGGAATTAGTGGACATTAGTGATAGAGACTCACTGATTTAGAACTTTGGGCACCTGGGGATGAGCCCTCTGATCTTCTAGTAGTCAGCTGAGTGTTTTTGTGACAATCGTCTGAATTCTTCCAACTTAGTCACCTCACTTATCAAAGTAAAGGCTGAAATAGGGAGATAATGAACCGTGTCTTGTTGGTTTCCTCTCCATCCATTACTCTGATTTTACAGAGATCCTTGCTCTCTGGAGGGGACATGAGAGATGAGTCAGTTCAGAATCTCCCTCACTCCACCCCGGCTTGGCAAATGGTCACCAATAAGCATACCTGGCTCACCGAGAACTGATCATTTTCTAACCCTGCCTTTCTGAGACCAGAATTATGCCCCCTCTCTGTCCTTTCCAGCACCACACCTACACCTAGTGGGCAAGGAGACCACACCAAAGCCTATGCTTTTAAAAGTTCTTGTCTCAGCATTAAAAAGGTGCCAGAGAAAATGCATGGATTCTTCGTAGGGCATTGCTGTTTAGAAACTTCTGATGAGACAAAAAATGAATTATATGAATCCCCAGTGGATCATAAACATTTATCTGATATGACTTTTTCTTGCAGACATGAGTGTTTGCTTGTAACAGTTACAACATTTTTATATTATTATATATTACAATTTATTTCCTAATGCCTGTCAATTAGTTGCTGATTTAAATTTGGATGCTTTGAGAAGAGATTTGAAGAAAAGCCACATAGTAGGAAATATATTGAGAAAAAAAAAACACAAAAGGATGGATGTGAAACAGAGGAAGGAAATGTGAAGGACAAGGAAGAAATTTAAAACAAGCTTACTGCATCAAATTAAGTCCTGTGGGAGAGACCTGCTCAATCTGGCAAGGCACATAGGGGCAAAGAGGCAGCTTGTTTCACACTGTATATTTGTCCCCATCAAAGGTGAGGGACCTTATACATTTATAGGCTGACAATGTCTCTGATTGACTAGCTGCTGGTAGAGATGGAGGTATGTACATTTTTAAGCATTTTTACTGTCTTTTCCTGTGTATAGACAAAGGGGTTCTGGCAGATGGAGATGAACTTGCAGGACAGAGCAGATACTGGCTCTGGAAATGAAACTGAAAGAAATGAGCAAAGAGATGTGGATGGTATGAGCAGAGTAGAGGTCAGGTCTGCTGCAGATCTCTCATAATTTCATTCCTTGAGCCACTGCGGAGCTGATGAAACATTTAATGAAGGATTTTCTTAGATAAAAGGGGGTAGATCCTCCTAATCTGTTTTACAGATGAGCTTCTGTATTAGTCAGTGCCTTGCAGGAAACAGATGGCAACCATGCTGGGTGATTTGAGTTGAATAAAGGGGCTATTTTCTAAGGTGCAGGAGGAGAGTCAGGGTTCTCAGGGGTCCAGTGTAGTGCCTTCCCATTCCTAGGTTTGAAGGAGTAAAGAAGAGGCAGAGCAATGTCTTGTTACAGAAGTAGAGTCCTTTCTCAGTAGGTAGGGAGGGCTCTGTGGGATGAATACTGTGTTCGCTTCCTCTGCCTTCCCTCTCTTTCCTGCCAAGACTGTGAGCAGGCAAACAGGACACAGGAGGGCTGGGCGGCCCTTGCTTTGATTCCTTTTAGAAACTCCACAACACAGAGTGGGGTCAGGAAAAGGGCAGAGGGACACAGGGGCAAATGGAAGTTTCACACAGGGTGAAAGATGAAATGCCAAACTAATTTAAGTAAGTAAAATGGCCCAAGATCATGCCGCAAAGCATTTCTGCCATTTTCATACCTCAGGACCATAATGCAGAACCGTTTCTTCAATGTCTTCAGTAACAAAAGTGGACTCACCAGGCTTGAGCTTCCTTTCTTATCACACTGCCACACTTACTTCAGGTTTACTGAAGAGAAATCTCATTTCAGTCATTACTTCCTGTTACCTACAAAGCAGGCTCTACCCCAATTTTTTCAGGGTTCTACCGACTCTATGGTATGTTGATTTCCTAGTATTTGAATTTCTGTGGCAGTTTTCCCAATACAAACTTTCTTTCCTAGTCACATCTCCCTCCCTTCCTCCCCCCTCCCTCCCTCCCTCCCCTCTTTCCTTCTTTCCTCCATCCCTTCCTCCCTTCCTCCCTCCCTCCCTCTCTCCTTCCTTCTTTCCTTCCTTCCTTTCTCTCTCTTTTGCTTCAAAATTAAAGACCTTTACTTCCCCTAATTATATAACACTTGCTTACTATAAATAAAACAAACAACACCAATTTAAGAACTGGATAATAAAATTGCATTCAGTCCATCAACCAAGAAATAGTAATTGTCATAGTTCTGTGTCTACTATGAAAAAATGAAATAATTTGTAAAATGATTCACACATGTTTCTTTAAAAAGTCATTGAAAGTCTTCCATATTGGGATAGGTACATAATACCAATACTAATGCAAATTTGTATGTGTATATCTTCATGTTTATGCATATATGTGCATGTGTGTGGAGTAGATGTCATTCCTGAAGAGTTATCTACCTTGTTTTGTGAGCTAGGGTCTCTCCTGAGGATCTTGGGCTGAGCAGTTAGGATATGCTGACTGGCATTGAACCCTAGAGATGCACCTGTCTCTACCTTCCCAGGGCTGTGATTACAAATATATGCCAGCACACCTGGCTTTTTATGTAGGTTCTGGGGTCCTCAAGTCTTTATGCTTGAGTAGCAAGTAATTTATGGACTGTGCTAACTCTCCAGCCCATCATTATAAGTTTTATCATAAGAATGCTAAGTAATTTATAAGATTTGATGAATTCCATAATACCAAACACACACACACATATCACATATATATATATATATATATGTATATAACAACTTCATGAGAATCCTTGCTGTTCTAAATAATGTGGTTGTGGCCTACTTCTACATACTTAAAATTTATTCTTGATTTTCTTAGGCTAGATTTTAGGAATCTATGACTGGCTAGAAAATTTTTCTTAGTAGTTTCCTTCATTTCTCACAATTCTGAATGTCTTTCTGGATGCCATTTCTAAATTATTACTTAAATTTGCTCCAAATTTTTCTTTTATCTACCAAAATGTTAATTACTCTAACAGGAATATTCCACTCTATAATTCTTTTCTGATTGAAATTGGTCTTATAAATAAAAATGGATCATGTTTTATGATACTTTGATTTATGTAACTCAAGTTTAGATTTATAGTAAAGCCTAAAGAACCAACTGAGCTACATATAGTGGGCTAGAAATTAACCAGGAAAGCGCTTTACTGCACTTACTGTTTTCTCCTTTTACTTATGAGTCTGATTAAAGCCAGTCTTCTGCACTATTCGATCCATTATAAATGATACCAATCATTCCCTGGTTCAATTTCTAACTTCCTCAGGAAATAGTAGATAGGCATGTTGGGATTCAGAAATTCATCCATGATAAATATTTTCACATTCTTCCACATGGAATGAGACTCAGTAATCATGCAAACATGGTCACAAGAAACCTCATTGTTATAACCATGTAGATTTTGATAGAATGAGATAGTTCTATGCAAAGCCAGGGCAAAAGTCTACAATAGCAGCTGTAGACTTCAATAATCAGCTTTTAATAACAGAATAACTAGAACATCAACAAAGAAGAAGTCTGATTGAAATCTCAACTTTATTGCTGTACATTGCTGTATATTTTAAATCAGACATTAAAATAAAATCCGAGCTTTTCTCTTACTGCTGACAATAACAACACCTGATATTTTCCTTCCAGATCAGGTTTCTTTATGGTTCTTCTTGTCCATTCAGTAAGAAGCCAAATATTTCATAAGTGTGTATTTTATGTGCTTTTGATACTTGTATTTTAAGTTGACTTAAACAGGTGGAAGGGAAAAAAATGAATAGTTGAAAAAGCATTAGTTACAAATGAGATTTTTGTTGGGTGATGGGAAACAGACAGAAATACAACTCCAATTTGTTAAATGTTTAAAAAGGGAGAGGGCTAGTTACTGGAAGAGGTAACTGTCAAAAAAGATGGTCTAGCTTGCTAAAATTTCTCAAAATGGGAGGAGGTCTATGTTTGATTAAAATCTACTATATGTAATGTGCCAAAACTCAATAAAAAGGGGGACAATGTTGCTAGGAATCTACCCAACTCAATAATTCTTTAAAACGCTGGTTTCATGGGGACTGGAGAGATGGCTCAGTAGTTAAGAGCCCTGATTGCTCACACAAAAGACCCAGGTATGAATCCCAGCACCCACATGGCAGCTAACAGCAGTCTATAGCTCCAATTCCAAGGAATCTACTGCTCTCTTCTGGCTTCTGTGAGCACTGCATGACATGGATGCAGTTACATATATGCAGGCATAATACTCATACACGTAAAATAAAAACTATTTTAAATTAAAATGTTGGTTTCACCTTCAAGCAGAGTCTCCATGTGGTTCCAATGATGTTCATAGCATCTCTAGGGTTATCATTTGCTGGCTTAACAATTCAAGAGAGAGGAGCCATCCTGCGTGCTTTCTCATGGTCTGAGTTTAGTTCCAGTCCTCTCCATGAAGCACTTTTGACAAACTAATTAGCCTTCTTTAGGTGAGACTTGCTTTCTAAACTTCACACAGTTTGAGAGGGATTTCTCAGAGGAGGAATATAGAGCAAAACTAAAAAGAAGAAAAAGACAAAAACAAACAAAACAGATCAGGGCATGTGTGTGCACATAATCATTCATCCAGGAGGTAGCTGCATGAAAGTCTTCACTTAAAGACTAGCCTTATCTACAAAGTGGGATCCCATCTCAAAAACAAAAACAAATAAAGCCAACCAATCAACCAAATACAACAGCAAAACCTCAAACCAGTAAAATGATATAACTACAGAAAATAAACCATATACAATAGATAATAGAGAATAATATCCATAATAAATATTTAATAGCAACATGTCAAGTAGTAGCAATGTCCATGTACCAATATCAAATCAAATTACTAGGTGAAAACTGTGCCTGGTGGTACATATCTGTAATCTCAACCCTCAGAAGGCTGAGGCAGGGGGATTGCTGCAAGGTTGAGGTAGCTTGCTTGTACCACTTAGTGAAAACTGCCTCAAAAATAAACAAAAAACAAACACACACATACACACACACACACACATACACACACGCACTATAGGAAAAGACAGAAACAGTGGTGTTGGGAGTTTTTATGTTGTATTGCAATTATTAGTAAATGATTGTAAGGAAACATATTTCAGTTATTAATAATGGAAAGAATATAGGTCTTCTTGGACTATTAGTACAAAGTAACTGTGTATTAGGCCACAAAGAAAATTTTGATAAATTCCAAAAAGTTATCTGATCACATTGTAATCAAAACTAAAAAGAAATAATGAAAGGAAAATATGGCGGCAAATTAAAGAAATAAAAATAAGTTAATGCCATTGGAAAATTAAACAACTCTTCTAAATAAATTTTGGTTCATCAGAAATCAGATTATATGCAACCTGCAAAATAAAATTAATGAGAATAACAGTAACCTATGGATACAGTTAAATCAGTGCTCAAGGAAGAATTTCTTCTTACAAATGCTTATGATAATAAAAATCAATAAAAACCCATGAAACTAATAATTCAATATATGAGACTACAAAATTAAAACTATCATTGAAAAGAAGAAACTAAGAGAAAGCCATAATAAAAACAGAAAACAAAATTTGTAGAACACAAAATTTCAAGAAAAATATGGAAAACAAAGCCTTAAAATCAGCAGTGTGACACCAACATTATATTCTAAACTAGTGTTCCTATAGGGTTTCTATGTACTGCATATAGCACACACACACACACACACACACACACACACACACACACACACACACGAAAGATACAGCCATTTATTGTTAAATAAAGGTCAATGAGATTTAAATCAACACCAATCCAAACCTTGGGTTGAACAATACTGGGACCATGCAAAAATAATATATCTGTGTACTCCTGGAAGATAAGTCTACAAAAGAGTTACATATTGATGATGTCAGGCTTAACAGTTTTCCCTGAATGATAAGTTTCAGGATGATCTCACTGCTAAGTTTTCATTTTGTTTTGTTTTTGTCTTTTGATACAGGGTCTCTCTGTAGCCCCAGCTTGCCTGGAGCTTGCTATGTAGACCAGGCTGTCCTCCATCTTACAAAGATCTGTCTGCCTGCCTCAGCCTCCCAAGTGCTGGGATTAAAGGCATGTGCCAAAACTCCTGACTTCACTGCTGGTTTAAATAATCTAAATGAGCGCCACATTCTTTTTGTTTGTTTGTTTAATTTTTTTGAGCTCCACATTCTTAGCACCTCTCTGCCTTCAAGTTGTTCAATCATGGGCCTGGAACCCTGTAAATATCTTCCTGTCTACCATTTCCAAGAACCGCTTAGACTCTTAACTCTTTTAAAATATTTAAACAATTTGACTCCATCAACAAATATTCCCTTATTTTGGTGGTACTTGTGGCATAAGGGGCAGGCTTAGCCAAAGAAGCAAAATGTAACTGGTGTTCTCTGCTAGCTACCACCTCACCTCACTTTAGTAGAGATTAAAGACTTGAGGCTGTAGGAGATTAAATAATTCACCAGAAGTCATAGCCTGTAAACCAAGGTGGAGAGTTTAAAAAAGTCTGACAAAGTGTAAGGGGCTAGGTCTGTGGGTTAAGAGTGCTTGCCACCAAGCCTGATTGGTGACCTGAGTTCAATTCCCCGGACCCACATAGTGAAAGGAGAGAAGTGACTCTTACAAGTTGTCGTCTGACGTGCACATGTCCCCTCTTTCCCCCGCACCATACACATGCATGCATACATACATACAGGTATGTGTGCACCCACACACCTATACACACCTGAATAAATAAATAAATGTAATAAGAATATTTTTAAAAGTCTGCACATGCTGAGGGTTCCCCTTTCCTATCACTTCAACTTGCTGGTCATCTGCATCCCCTCTGTGTACCTCTCTGGACTGTCAAAACCAGCCACAATCATTTTAACCTGTACTTCTCCTTTGTGCTCTCTCAATGTCAACTGATGAGAAAAATGCTCCAATTGCTATTTATCCTTTCTTCAATTGTTATAAAATTTCTGTAACTAACCCCTCATCTTACCAGATTGATTTCAAAGGATCTGTCTGATTGAATCTAAGAAATAAAAATAATGATGGATCCTCATCTTTTTTCTATTTATATATGTATCCTTAAAGTTGAACAAGATTTAAAATGCTTAATTCACATTTGCAAAGGCTATAAAGTATATCAACTGTGTTTACATGTATTGCCTTTTTCTGAATTTGACTTGATTTGCTTCTCAATCAATAAACCTCTGGATAGTGTTGTTACTTGCAGTTCCAAGAAACCTTGTTACTTTCTTCTTATGCTTTATTTCCCATTTTTAAGGCATATAAATTCTCTATTATCACTACCTTCGTCAAAGTTTACTTCTGCAATTTGAATTATAATTATGTGCCTACAAAGCAATTGATGTTCTTCTGCAAAGTGCAGCCTGTGATTATATGCTATTGTTTGATTACCTGACTGACACAAAACATCAACACATCCTTTTGATACATTTTATATACTGAGTTACGTGCAGGTTTATATTTAGGTTTTCACGTAGATTTGTATGTAAGTTCAGAACCTTTCCTGGTCTATGATGATTAGCTCTTACCCAGTGTATCATAAAATTAACTTTCCAGTCTGAACTAGCATAAAAAATTCAGATTAAAATGAGATTCAGTTAAATAAAATGGTATCACTCATTTTAGAACAGAGAGTCTCTCTTTCAGCCTTTACCATTTAATGTGAAAGAACAAAGCTGGTAGGCCTTCCAGTCTTGCTTTTCTCCACTCTCTGTCTCTTTTGGCCCAAGACAAATTTCAATTACGGAAGCCCTATTTCCTGTTGCTAATAAGCTACTTCAGTCAGGATTCTTTAAATAGTCGTTAAGGCAGAGATGAGATCTCTGTCATTTCTGAAACCAAAAGAAAATTTGGAGCAGCCCATTAACAGAACAGGAAATTCTGTAATGTCCTCAGGATATATATGGAGACACATGACAATTAAGTACAAGAGGAATTAACATCTCCAGGGGATATTTATTAAATAAACTGGTCTAAATACATTTGGCAAATACATCATCTTCCCCCAAATGGCTAATTACTAAGGTCCATTTATCTAATTAAGTGACTTTCACATATTTTTTTGAAAGTCCTCTGTGTTGTAATGAGTCAATAATGATGAAACCAGCTTGTTAAAATGGTGATCAAGAAACACTAACTCATTTGTGCAGCTTTGGTGTTGCTCTTAATAAGTAAAAGCATCCAGAAGGGGAAAATACATACATAATTCCGCCCTTTACAACTGAATATGGTAAGTTCTCCCCAAACAAATTGTCAAGGAAAATAAAGATCATTGTGTACTTTATTATTATCTGTAGTGGAAGCAATAAAGTGAATGAGAAAAATAATGCTGAACAGCATGGCTTGAATTCATAAAGAAAGGACATTTAACTCTTTCCTCTAAGGTAATAAGAAAACAGCATGTCATTCTTGATAATCAAGCAATGATTATCATACAATGAAAAAGGTATACATTAAAACATTGATCTATAAAACAAAGGTTTGTTGTACTACAATTTGAGCAAACAGTGGCTTATTCAAGGTGCATTAGTGATGAAACTACTCAAACATGTTTTGATACTAAGACCATGAATGTCTTTCCACATGAATTCCCAGTCCCCTTATCCAAGCCAGTCTACACATGTAATTCTTTTCCTTCCTCAGCATCATTTGCTATAATTTTCCTTATGTTTGGGATACTTTCTTCCATTTCTCCTTGGTCTGTTTATATCATGAAGGATAGGAAAGAACAAAGGTTTTAACATTTGGAAGATGTGAACTTGAATCTAAATTCTATCTTCCTAGCAGAAGGAAGCTTTAAAGTTCAATTTTATTGTTTGTAAACTGATGATGTTTACAAATATGTTGCATGGGCTTGACCTGAATTGAAGGTTAAATAATACAACTAGAGCTCGTTTTAAGTTCCGAGACATGGAGAGTTTTCTATAAATTTCATATCACCTGTAAATGTTTTTCTGTGAATTGTATCCATAGCTTTCTCTTTTGAACATCATGCACCAAGCCTGCTACCCATTTGGCTCCTTACACATGCCTTGTATAATTGACTTTAAAGCTCACTGAGAATCAAGTACTGAAGACTTAGGAGTCAGGGTCATCTTCAGTGTTAGATGTTGGTTGCTATGGTTTGGATAGGATGATATCAGTTTTTCTTAAGAGTTAATGTATTGAGGGCTGCTTCTCAGTGTGGTGATTTGAGGAGATTATGGCTCTTTACAAGGTAGAGCCTACTGTTGTTATTGACCCCTCTCTTGGCCCTGGCTTCCTGTCACTCCATGAGATCTCTCTTGCATGTATTCCTGCCTCAGGATGCTGTGTTCCAGGAAATTTTTGCCAGAGACCCACTGTTGCAGGTGTGATGCCCTTGAATCTGGAGAACCAGAAGTCAGTAAACCTTTTCCTTCACATATTGCATACCTTTAGGTCATGTCAGTGACAAATGGATTGAAATACTGATGAAGATGAAATAAGCATCCATAAGAATCTCATGTTCTATATTGAATGAGGCTTTGTAGAGCTGAAGACTGGAAGAACTATTAACAGCTACCATTTACCTCCAATGGAAGCAGTTATAAAGGGTGATTCTGAGGAGGTGGCCTTAGTAGGAGATAGAGCAAAGATGAGATTATAGAGGTTCCCTTCCTCTCGAATTTATTTCATAGGATTCTAAAGGAATCCATAATTAGAAGAAGGAGGCTATAACTGCAATAATGTCTCACACTTCTAGAAGTCTGACTAATGGTTTAGCAGGGAATAAGCCACACCTGGCCTGCACAGTCTTGTAGTGGTTTCAGCTCAGGGCTAAACCTTTTTAATTAGAAAGAGGATGCTAGGAATTGACAGATGGACTTTTTGTAGGTCAGGAACTAAACCATGGTCAGAGCAGGAATCTTTTCAAGTCCTGCACAGCAAGATTTGATCATTGTACTTGTTAGAGACAGGTCTCTTCCTGTAGCATGTGCCAAACTGAACTTGTGAGTGTGTGTACGATGACAGGAAACCTGATGCAGTAGTGCTCTCTCACTCAAGAGTTTCCTCATTAGAAGAAACATCTTAGGGACTTACAGAGATCCTGGACTTTGATGGGGTTACAGTGACCGAGAGGGAATTTTTTTTTTTGGACAGGGAATATATTTTTCTCATGAAAATAAAGATAGACTAGTAATTTGTTGATGAAAGTGGAAAGACATGGAAAAAGATAATAATTCCAATATATATTCTCCCAGATTGATAATGAAAATTTAGTTGTCACAGTTCCAAACCTCCTTGGTACTTGATGGAAGATGTGTATGTCTTTAGAGTTATTCCTTTGACAGAAGGGAGCAAATTCATTTATTCTTTTTTCCTCGTTTCTTTCTTGTTTAGGAGGTGCTCATAGCTGTAAATAGTTTTAGTGTATGTGGATGAGACAAAAATTATTAGTGTAATGAAGCCAATGGACGTTTCTCAGTGAGGGGGAGAGACAGGGAGATTGAGGGAGAGAGAGGGAGAGAGAGGGAAAGAGAGAGAGGAGGAGAGATGGAAAGAGAGGGAGAGAGATGGAGAGATAGAGAGAGCTACCAGTACTCAGTATACGATGATGGGGTAACTTTACTTCTTTCCCCCAGGAATATTGGGCAAGGCCCAGAATAATTTTTGTTACCGAACTGGGGGTGGGTTACAGCCATCTTCAAGTGTAGAGGCTAAGGAAGCTGCTAAATATCCCACCAAGCACCTGACATCTCCCCATAGCAAATAGTTAACCAGCCCAAATATTGGTAATATCAAGACTGATAAACACTCCCATGAATTGAAATGAAATGAAGAAGA
>NW_008358642.1:1354559-1362389 GCF_000622305.1 Nannospalax galili | reverse complement strand
ATATATATATATATATATGAAGTGTAATGAGTGATTTGAGAGCTAATATTAGTAATTAAGCCTGAAATAAAAGAACCTGAGATTGCCAGCTGCCACCCATACCAAGTAAAATAAGAATGCTTGGTGAATTAAAGCAACAAAATTGAGGGAGCTTGTGAATTTATTATTACTCAATAAATTCTGCACATATGTGTCCACCTATGTTTCTGACACAATTCACTGAACAATACTGCAGTAGAAAATCAGAAAACAAGACTGAGGATATGACACCATAGGGAACAGTGATTGATGCTCAAGCATGAGGACGTGTTCCTGTATGCTAGCACCCACAGAATAAGCCGGGCATAGTGATATGTGCCTATAACCCCAGTGCAAAAGGATTGCTGGGTCTGCTTGTCAGAGCCTCCTTCCACAGTCAGTGAAAGACTCTGTTTCAAGGGAATAAGGCAGAACCTTATAAAGTATGACCCCTGACACCTTCCTCTGCCTTCCGTATGTGCACAGGAGCATGTACTTGCACACACATGTGTATATATGCCACTTGTGCACACACACAATTTAGAAATATTCAGGAGATATTGGAAGGTGAAAGAGGCCAGCCTGGTCTACATAGTGAGTTCCAGGACAGCTGGGGCTGCAGGGAGACCCTTTACAAAAAGAACAGAAATTTTTTGATGATTTCAATATATTGGTGAAGGAAGCAAAAGGCTCAGGGCTTACAGCATTTCTGGTCTGCACGGGAGGCATGCAGATAACACTCTGCAAACAGTACTATTTGTTTTACCAGAGAGAGAGAGAGAGAGAGAGAGAGAGAGAGAGAGAGAGAGAAATTCATCAGCCTCAAGAAAACACTAGTTATGAGGAAAGGGATTTAACAAATATTCAAATAGGGGCTGGAGAGATGGCTCAGTGGTTAAGAGCATTGGCTGCTCTTGCAGAGGATCCAGGTTCAATTCCCAGCACCCACATGGTGACTAACAACCATCTTTAACTATCTGATGACCCCTTCTCACATTCTGGAGCACTGCATGACATGGGTGTACTTACATATATGCAGACAAAACACTCATACACACAAAATAAAAATAATGCATAAAATATTTGAACAAATCCAATATTGAAAGCAACCACTAACATTTTCTACAGGAATTTGGAATTTGGAAGGAAGGAATTATTTTTACTTAGTAACAAACTACTGGAAATCATCTCTTAAGAGGGGGGAAAAAGACCCAAAGAGCTAGAGTCTTGGAAAATTACTTGATTTAAGGTGAAAATTTTCTATCAGGTTAAGCACATTCTGTAGTGTTGAGGGATGGACTTTGAATAGTTAACTATAGCTATGTGCCCTCCCCTTTCCCTTTGCCTCAGTAGTTCAAAGAGAAATAAATACCACAGTGTCCACGGCTGCTTGTGTCTTCAAGTTCTAAGGTTAAATATATCTTAACAACAGTAGGCAACTTTCTTAAAGTCTCCAAATGCTCCCATATACTTGTCAGAATCAAAGCCACATTTCAGTTATACTTAAAAATTGTTATCAAACACTATAATGAATTTTATCTAAACATGGTCAAATATTACATATTTCCATCAAAGATTCTGTATTTCCATACAGGTCTTCTCACAGATTACTTAGTAAGGCCCCTGTCTTGTCAGTTTATGTGCGTATACTCTGCTGCTCACAAGATGACAAGCCATGTAATAAAGTACTTCTTAGAATGATACTGTATGATACTGTATTGTTATGTAAACCACAGCTTTAGGTCCAGAATGTAATTCCTAGTTACAGGGTATATTTGTAGGCTATTGGAGTGATGACTCAGTGGTTAAGAGTACTGGCTTTTCTTACAGAGGACCTGGGTTTGATTCTCTGCACCAACATAGCAGCTAACAACTGTTCAGAGCTCCAGTTCCAGGAGATCTGACGCACCCTTCTGACTATGCAGGCATTGTATGGCATGGGTGCACTGACAGAACTTACATACATGTAGGCAATACATTCATATACATAAAATAAAAATAACAAAAAAATTTGTAAATGCTAAGTGCATTAAACACACCTAAGGCCAGCTTTCTTGTAAGGAAGAAGACCAGAGGAGCTAGAGATAAATCAGTGGTAAAGAGTGTTTATTGTTCTTGCAGAAGACTTGAATTTAGTTCCCAGCACCCACACAGCAGCTTATGCCCATCTGTAGCTCCAGTTCTAGGGAATCTAATACCCACTTTTTTTCTCTGTGGGCTCCTGAACATAGGTAGCACATATGGACTCACATAACTATACATGCATATACAAAAACATTTGAAAAGTTTTAAAAAGAATGAACACTGAGGAAGAAAACCTATAATCACCTTTCAGATCCTACTAGAATTTCTTAGAATAAGCAATTATTGATTTTTGTTTGTCTTGTTTTGTTTTTCAGACAGTCTCCCTGTAGTCCCAGCTGGCCTGGAACTCGCTATGTAGACCAGGCTGGCCTTGAACTCACAGAGATTATCCTGCCTCTGCCTCCGGAGTACTAGGATTAAAGACTTGTACCACCATACCCAACTTAGTTAATGATTCTTAAGACAGCCAATTATTCCCAAGACTCTGTAGAGTAAGGACTCAGGATATTTTTAGTTTGTTAATTTCAAAATGTAAAATAGTTTAAACATTATTGAAATGATTTGAGACTAAATATAAGAGAAATGAATGCAGAGAATAATGATTTGTAAGCCTAAATAATGAAATCATTATGTATCTGATTTTAGTGTTGCACAATTAACTGATGAATACAGTGCATTTCGATGATGGTATAATAATGCTTTCCACTGTTTGTTTAGTATGCTAGCTACCTAAGCCACTAGTTTTCTAAAAGGCATCTAAAAAGCAAAATCAAAACCCAACGCAAAGAAACCACCCAAATTCCAGAACAGTTAATTATTAAAAGTATACTATTTAACTCAGTGGTAGAGCGCTTGCCTAGCAAGTGCAAGGCCCTGTGTTTGGTACTCAGCTCTGAAAAAGAAAAAGTATGCTATATATATTTTAGTACTGTAAGAGACTAAAAGTAATCTTTGTCTTATATTTAAATGTAAATTTTACAGATGCCTCTAGAAATAGGAAAGGCAGAAAGCCTACATATGAGCATATTATGAACATTTAATATATGCATTGGGTTTTCTTGAATATCGATTTATTAACCATTTTGTTTTTTAGTATAGCCTCTTCATAATATGTCATCTGAAAGCACATTTTAAGCCAGAGGCATTCCTTTATGCAGAAATGAAAACATAGAACTTATTTGCTCCCTCTACTGGAGATATGAGTGTTAATTTAAAGTGACTGTGACTGAGCTTTGGAATGCAATCTATACATGTTGTATTTCTTTTACTGAAGAAGTGCCTTGGTAAGCAAATGTAAGCAGCTACAGAAATAGAAAGATGGCATATTTTAAATTTACTTGGGACATTCTGTTTTAAGAAGCTAAGATAAAAAGATTCATTTTGGAAAATGTAACTTAAAAATAAAGATTTAAATGCTTGTCTCTGTAGCTTCTCTTACTGTTTATTGCATGATTCTATTTTTTAGAATTACTTGTATATTTACAAAAATGGAATTAATGTTTTATATTTCTTCATAGACGATGTGGGCGCTTACGTATTATATCATGTATAATATCTACACCCACGCAAAGAAAGCAGCAGATCCTGCATGAGCTTCAGCATTTAGCAATTGTTTATTTCATTTTTCCTCTTCCTCTTCTTCTCCAGTGATGTTTGACTGCAAGTTTTGTCGCAACTACAAGGTGTGCAAGGTAATCTGATTTTTAAGTCAGTTTGTAGATAGAATAACAACAGCAATATTTAACTAAGTGCTTGAAGTTCTTCTATAGTTATCTCTCAAGTGTGTGAAAGTTATTTTTTTTCCTCTTTGGTAAGGTGATAGAGCCCAGGGATTCAGACACCATAGACAAGCACTCTGTTCCGGCATCATATCCCCATTCTTTGAGGGTTCATTTTAAAAACAGCTTTATTTTTACAAATGAAGAAATGGAAACACAATAAACAATGTTTAAGCTCAAATACCTAGTATTTGGTCAGGCCAGAATGTGAAACATGAATGTATGAGTCCAGAGATCAAGAGTCTACTGAATGATGGTCGTTGGACAGGATCCTTTTATTAAACTTAACCCACCCAAGGCTCAGGGACCATCACGGAAGAGGTAGCAGAAAGACTGTAAGAGACAGTGAGGAGGTGCATGACCATATGGAAATAGAGTCCTACAAGCTCCTGGGAACCTGCTAATATGATTCTATGGCAATGGTGTCAGTATATACAAGACCCATGCAAACTTGGGAAGACAAAAAGCCAGCATAGAACTGAGAAAATGAACTCAATCTTATCTGAAGAAATATTGGCAACTGATTACCGCTAGGTAAGGAAGAGCTTCCTAAAACAAGGGACTCTAGATAGGTTGACTAGACTTAGGTGTATGGACTTGCACTGTGGAATGTCTAGGGACACTGACTTGACACAGAGGGCCTTAACAAGGATGACAGAGTATATGGGCTCCAGTGGGGGAGGTGGGCTATGGGAGGGTGCTGGTAGGGACAGGGAATAATGATGATTAAGACTGATCAAGATGTTCTGTATGAAATACACAAAAATTCAATAAAAACAAATTTTAAAAATATCTGCAAGAAGCACTCCTTCTTACAAATGATTTTTTGTAGATCTACTTGATTTTTTAAATTGTGTGTGTGTGTGTGTATGTGTGTGTATGTGTGCATGTGTGAGTGTATGTGTCTCCCGAGTCCAGAAGAGGGTGTTGGATCTCCAGCAGCTGGAGTGACAGCAGTTGTGAACAGCCCGATATGATGCTGGGAAACAATTCATGTCCACTGCACAAGCAGTACCTGCTCTTAAGTGCTGAATTATTTCTCCAGCACCTACAACATGCTTTTTAATACCCAGCAAAATCTTACCAACTCAAAAGCTGACTTGAAGCACTCTAATGCTCTTTATAGCATGTATGGTAATAGAATAGAAAATTACCTGGAAAGATATATTTTACACTCTCAGAAGATTCAACTCAATGCTCTTAAGCTGAAGAATTTTGAATTAAAACATTAACACCTCATTTAATGGTTTGTTTACTGACCTCTCATCAATCTAAAGGAAAATTAACGAATGCCTTCTGGTTATCTAGTCAAAATCCACTCCATTGCCTTCTACATGAGCCAGTATTTTCTAAATATCTCAGTGGATGACTGCTGATTAATTGGTTTGAACACTTATATTTATGATTATGAATGACTCAAAGGCTTGCTATATTGAATGAAAACAATGGTGTGGAAATTTAGATTGTGAGCATGAACTCATAGTTTAAAGTGTAGGAACTATAAAGTTGAAACAGAAATAATTAACCTATGCTTAACTAGCTAACTACACATGCTAACTTAGTTTTGTGCTCCATAGACACAGTATTAAAGTTGTATAATAATTCCTACATCAGAAACAGAGAAAACTATATTTCAATTTCTAATATAAAAATTTACCAACATGGTGTAATAAGTTTGCAAAACAAATCTCTTCAGAATTGCAGCAGTGGCCTTAAGCATCCTTCTAATTGTCCAGTTGGTAGAAGACATATCTGCTACATTGTCTTGGGAAATTAGAGTTAAAAACATGCAGAAATAGTTCCTTCTGCATTATCACAGAGAGGGTTGTGCTAGTGGACACATGGGGAAAGCTCAAGGCCATCGAGAATATCGTTGGAGTATTTCAAAAGTCCCCCAAACTGCCAGTAGAAGTAAAAAACAAAATCTGTATTGTTTTTAATATGATTTTATTTACCACAGATATAACCTGAGCAAACACAAGTATCTTTGTGTAAGTTACATTGTAGATGAAAATAGTTTGACCCTAGGATGGTGTGACAGTATGATAGAAAATAAACAATATTTTGGAAAAGAAAATCTTGAATATAATAAACAACATAATTGAAAATGGTTGGAAGTCAAAGACACAGATAAATTCAAAGAGGCCCTGTTTGTGAAGAAGGAATGAAATCTTGGGTGACGAAGTAAATTATGTCATATTTATGTAATGGACTTCTATGTAGCTATTGAAAAGAATGTTGAAGGCAGGACTATGGAGATAGATCAGTCAGCAAAGTGTTTGCTGTGCCAGCCTGAATATCTAATTATGAACCTCCAGAATCTATGTGAAAAGGCAGGTCTGGTGGCCTGCATCTGTAATCCCCGGCAGGGGACACTGAGACTAGCAGACCCTGGCTTGCTGATCAGTCAGTCTGGCTGAATCAGTTAACTCCAGGCTCAGTAAGAAATTCTTTCACCAAATAAGATGGATAGTTGAGTGAGGAAAAAAAAAAAAGAAAAGAAGTCAATTTCTGGTTTACACACACACACACACACACACACACACACACACACAGACAGACACACACGCACTTACCAAATTTTCATTATTCATTCATAAATGCAGAAGTCAGAAATAGAAAGGAACCATAATGGGAAGGGAGAGGGGAAGAAGGAGCTCAGAGGGGGATATTATTTCATAGACATCATGTAGGATGAAATGTGAAAAATGGAGCATCCATTCATTGGAGAGGGAAGAGGGAGAGCTATATGGTGGGAAAGAGAGGAAAGAGATAAGTAATACTAGTTATGAAAAATCAAAGGAAATATGTTATTTCATGAGTCTACTAAAATATACATACCATATATATGAGTACATATGTGCTGCTGAAGGATAATATATATACTCATAGTGCCAGACAAGGCAAACCTTCCTTAGAGTTGTTGGTCAGTGTAGTCCAGGGGATTCACAAAATAATATAGGATATTACCACAGCCCTTGACTGCCTTGACAGAGCTTGAAAGTAAGGCCCTATTCTAGGGCCAGATGTGGAGGTACAGGCCTTTAGTACCAGCTTATGAGAGGTAGAGGCAGGGGACTCTCAGTGACATTGAAGTCACTCTGATTTACGTACTGAGGTTCAGGGTAGCTGAGGCCATTGGAAGACCAGGTCCCCCTCTCTCCACAGATAAACAAATAAAAAACCCTGTTTTGCTGAAAACAAAATTTGGACACAGGACTTGGAGCAAGTGAACTGGAACTGATCTTAAAGCCTCCTCCTTGAAGGCTAGATATCATAGCATCAGAAAGTACTATGCAAGCTTCCAAGAAAAAAAACCAATCAATGATCCTACCCCACTGTAAAGCCTATGAACCTCAACAATAACCAATCCAGCAAACTGTCTCTGTTGGTGCAGTAGTGGCACTTTTATCTTGACCTAAAGTAAGATCAACTTCTGTCACTTCTCTAGACCAACATGATTTCCTGCTGTATTATAAATATGTATCCTGATATTTACAGATAAGTGTACCTCTCATTGCTCATCAAAGAAGCTTTTTACAACAGATGGAGACTGCTACAAAGTTTCACAACTGATCAAATGCAGGGAAGTGATTCTGTGGTGCCCAACCCTAAGTGACACATTTGCATTACAACCTCTGTATCTCAGGAAACACATTGGAAGAGTGTCAGAGTGAATGTAAGAGCCAGAAAGACCAGACATCTGCTGCTAGTGAATGTATTCTAGACATGATAAGGAAACCGTACCACTGAACTCTCCACAGTATGGCAGTCTAATGAGGTCTGCATAATGACAAAAGCAGTGGACATGCCAAGGTGAATGGGGGAGTGTCATGGGGTCCTATCTTAAGATCTCAAGATGAAGAACTACAGGTAATCAATGGATGCTGAGTGAGGAGGAAATGGTTTTCTCAAGGGACAAGGTTCCTGAGAAGTTATCTAATCCCAA
>NW_008358642.1:1314461-1354447 GCF_000622305.1 Nannospalax galili | reverse complement strand
ATATATATATATGGCAAGAAATTGAGAGGGAGTAAGAAGACATAGGAAAAATTAGTGGGAGATTGGGAGGGATGAAAACAATGCAAGGATGATATTCATGTATGACATTCTCAACCCCTCACAGAAAAAGCTCAGAGAAACTTCAGGATGTCAAGAAAAATCAGTGAAAGAGGGAATAAACAGAAAAGTAAAATGGAAGATAAATCTTAACATATTAACGATTTCACTACTGTTAATGATCCAAATATAACACTGAAAATTGAAATTGACAGTCTAACAAAATATCAAACCATATTATATCTGTAAGAAATTCATATCAAATATCATGATATAGGTTGACAGAAAGTAAAACAATGGGAAAATACAATACTATGTGAGTATTAGTAAAAAGAAAGTAGATGGTGACTGTGTTAACAGTAGATACAGTAGTTCTCAAAGCAAAGAAAATTAATAGAGAAAGAAAGAAGCATCACATAATGGTAAAAGAGCTCACACAGCAATGCCCCAAACACAGACAGAAGAGTCTTTTAAAGCACTCATCTTAGCAACCCCAACATGCAACCTTCTTCCCCTTTACTCTTGCTACCATGGTCTAAATGATGTTTAGGATGGGAGACTTGGCTGACTTCAGTTACCTTAGGTGAATAGCTCTTCTTCAGGCTGAACATCTTGACTGCCTTTGCTCTTTTTCCACCTCTGTGGGACCTACTCATGTGTCTTTTGTCAACTAGGGGCATGGAATGGAGTAGATCACATTTAAAGTTCCATGTTCTTTACATGGTTGTGAAAACAGCACAAAGAAATCAGAAGAAAATACGTAAAAAATCTTAGTTTACTGTTGGAGCAGGCACTCTGTCCCTGTCCCTCCTATCCTTTTGCCATTAGTGAAAGCCCAACATTTGAGTGATGGGAGGAAATATAGTCCATCTGTAAAAGCAGGGAGGGTCACTTATAAAGTGTGTAGATGTAGGGGAGTGTGAAGAGTAAGGGCCGATGGTGACATTTAGTGAGCCTATTGTCCTGCCTACAGATCCCTCTCACTACCACCTCCACCCCATGTCATACACATAGCTGAGATGTCTTCATTGGTTTGGGTCACTTGGTTGGCTTATATTTAGCAGTATATACTGCTCTACAGGAGATTGAGATGTGTTATTTATAAGTCAATGACATAAAAGATAATGGCATTCTAATTCTATACCATTTGGCTTCCCCACACACTTCAGAGATTTCCCTAATGGAAAGAGTACTAACAGTGATATAGGCATAGCATCTGGAAAAAAAGAAATTTCATCCCAAGCCCCTACCATTTCCCTATCTGGTAAATGAATATGCATGCTACTTCAACATTTTGTTTTCTCTTTTCTAGCTCTTCTGAAATAATGTTTTGATTAGATTACAAGAATATGGATACTTTAAATGTGATCTACTCCAAAAATGCTAATTTTATGCTTTGTATAATGTTTTGAGTATAAAATGGGATGGTAGACTTTTGGAACCTCTGTATTTAATAAGAAAAGATCTATTTTAATTATTTTAGATTTCTCATATCATGGTGCATGACATAAAGCTGTTGGAACATCCTTGAAACTATTTTGTTTCACCCCTTTGTTTAATAGACAAGATTCTGATCCCTGAGATGGTAAGAGGATTATTTCTAAATACGATTAAGCCAAGTATGGCTTTCCTGGATTCAGTGCTTTTTTAGAAAAATACTACATAATAAACTATCATAGACTTTAATGGTTTTAAACAATACACATATACTATCACAAAAACAAGGCAGAAATCCAAGAATGGCTTAGCTGGATTCCCTCCAAGGCTGCAGACAAAGTTCTTTTCAAGGCCAGATTCTCATCTGGAAGTTCAATTAGGGAAGGTTGTGCCTTCACTCCCATTCGGGTTTTGCCAGAACTCAGTTCCTCATGGCAGTCGGTGTCATTCCAGTTTGCCTTTTCAAGTCAGCAACCGAGTGGTACCAATCAAGACCAGTGTCCAATCATATGCACATGTGTACACCCCACCACCTTCTCCACATTCAACTGATTAGAGGAAAGTCACAACCTCTGTCCCCACTGAGGGAAGGGGATTGCACAGATACATGAAATAAAGAAGGATGGAGCCATAGAGTGCCTCTGTTCATTGCAAGCACAATATTGTTTCAACCATCAAAAAGAAATATTAGTAAGTAAGTGGGACATTCACTATAGGGAACTGTGAATTGGAAAAGTTCTTCGCTTAAATCCCATTCCTCGGAGTCTAGACTGGATTTAACCATTCCTTTCTACCGAACAACAACAACATAAAACAGTAGATTGATGGTAAGTGGCATCTGGGACAGAAAGCATGCTGACCTTCAGTTTCCTCTCCTCATGGCTTACTCACTCTGGGGGAAACCAGCTGCATGCCATGAGGATGAAGAATTCCTTTGGAGCAGCCCACGTGGTTTGGCACTGAGGGCTCCTGTCACACACAGCAAGGGGTTTCCGTCAGCAGCTGTGTGAGTGTTCCTTCTGCTAAGAGCCAGTCAGTCATTCTGGAATAAGATTCTTTAGCCCAAGCCAAGCCTTTCTGTAACCATCGCTCAAGCCTATACCACCTCATGAGAAAAATCTGAGCCAGAACCCCTCAACCAGACTCTTCCTAGCTTCCTACTTTACACTGTGATCCCTGGCTGCAGCTTTCTCTATTTATTTACATTTGAAGACTTTTTTTTTTTTTTTTTTTTTTTTTTTTTTTTTACTGAGAAATGCATACTTAAATAGACATACAAAGTACTTTAATGACTGGTTTCACATCCACCATGGACCATCCCAAGGATAGGCTATAGAGAATGTGTTCCTGATAGAATGTATTTTGTATTTTTGTTAGCATTCTAAATTTTATGATTTATTTTCCAATGTGAATTGATATCAACTTGAGATAGACATAACCGCTGTGGTAGCATCTAAGAGTTGCTTCTTGGAAAAATACTGTGTCCATCTCAAGCCCCCAAACTTTGATGGGAAAGAGTAACTCTGCCAAAGGCTCTGCTTTATTTAGCATTCACATCTCAGCAGCACCTTCAGTGTTTTCTACCCTGTGTAAAGTGTGTTCTGCAGCACGCAGTCTTAGGTCAACACATTTTCTGCAAAGAAAAGTACCAAAGATAAAGCAAGAAAGATGAGAACAGCCGTTCTTGGACTGCTCCAGGTGAGTGACACTTCAGTGCCAATGCTATGAATTTTCTCAGAGGCTTTTCTGGAGGGAAAGCAGTGAAAGAGAAAATTTTCATAGAGAACTATAACCCTAAAACTCTTCAAAGAAATGAAATGTTATTGACAAAGGGTTTGTGGATTGCCCCTTTCTTCAGCTGTGAACACAGTAGAAAAATAATCCAGAACAATTTATCAAATTGAATTGATTTTTTTTAAATATTTTTTATTTATTAATTTATTTTATGTGTATGCATGTATTGCCTGTGTGTTTAAGTGCACCAGTGTCATGCAGTGCCACGGAGGACAGAAGAGACTGTCTGATCCCTTGGAACTACGGACAGAAACCCAGGTCTTTTGCAAGAGCAACCAGTGCTCTTAACCGCTGAGCCATCTCTCCAGCCCCTGAAATGGCTTTCTTAATGGGACTGAAGTAATCTGTTCTAAGTTAAAAAAACAAAAAAAACAAACAAACAAACAAAAAAAAAACTCTACTAGGGCAAAGTTAAATGGGTGATATTACATGATTATCAAAATAACTGGCTTTATAATTAGATGTTATCCAGGCTGGTAGTTTTCTTAAATTCTTTACCACTTTTATCTTCCTGTTTTCTTTGTTATTATCTGAACATCCTGCATTTATAGTTAAGAATTGATTAAGCAATGACAGAATATATTCCCTTTTCCATTTCAAGTTATCCTAGAATACCCTTCTCCTAAACTCTTCTATTTCACAAATAGCCTTATTACTTTTCCCTTCATTATTGGTATCTCTGTGACCAAATTAAAGTCAACTAATGTATATCCAGCGTGGAAGAAGCAAAATGCCTATTTGTTTAATTTAATCCATACTAAATTGCGATATTTGTGACTTGAAGGGGTAAATTTAACAAGGCTTAGATTTAATTTATCAAGTAGTCTGAAGTAGGTAAATAACAGCATGAAGCCTGAAGCATCAGAACTGGAAGCATAATGAGATCAGTAGGTAAGTCCTCCATAAAATTACATGGGGGGGGGTAGAAAAATCAGACATAGCAATTATACTTAGCAAGAAGAAGCAGTTCTAGAGAGTGTGAAGCAATTAGTCAGATTTACAATCTCAAAGTAGAAAAGAGAAAATAAGTTAAACTAAGAAGTATCCTAAATCATCATTGCACTCTATTGCTCTCCATTGAAAGTGACTGGCTAGATATGCTTGGTTTATCTTTACTATTAAATATTTCCATAGTGTTTGGCTAGAACCAAGAATATATAGATCAGTGTTTGAGCTGTAGTAAATTATAGACACAGAAGCCTTTGCAATATGTGAATGTCATTTGGAAGAAGATTATCAAATCATTTAGGAGAGCTGATGCTAACATAAATAAAGTTAGCTGTATTTTTTAGCATTCTTATCTCTACACCCAAGTACCTACTGGATGTACACATTTAAGGAGGATGGAGAAGTATGTTCAGTGATGATTTTAAGTGGGAAATAGGTTGCTGCACTTAAGCTGCTTGGCTTTAAATCAAAGCATGTCATTGCCTATTTATTCATTTAATAGTCTCAAATATTTGTGGGCAGGTCTATTTTCAAAGAATGTAA
This sequence comes from Nannospalax galili, assembly GCF_000622305.1. Taxonomy (NCBI): domain Eukaryota; kingdom Metazoa; phylum Chordata; class Mammalia; order Rodentia; family Spalacidae; genus Nannospalax; species Nannospalax galili. The sequence goes on along the minus strand of NW_008358642.1, from coordinate 1,349,668 downwards.
CGTTCCTCAAATATTATGAAAGAGATTTTGAAATCTGCATTTTATGTTGAAATATGTATGGAGAAATGTTCTTTTATTGATTTGTCTGAATACAGATTAAAATGTCAAACTATTCATATCAGAAATATCTGACTTCATCTAAATTTTGGAGGAGAAAGAACATAACATTTCTGTTTGCCAAAGAATCCTGCTTTTGTTCTTTCTTAGCACTACTTAGAGAATGAAGAATTCACAGGCATGGGGTAATTCATTTAGAAAAGGAGAGGTTATTTTTATTTTTGCAAATTATCTACTAGATATGTGACTTGCAGAGAATGGGGGTGGGAGACGATAATAATATGTAATAGTATTAGCAGGTCGATGTGGTCATGTGTGTTTGCTTGCTCATGATACCTTAAGATCTTGTTAATAAGATTGGTCTCTCTCTGTCTCTCTGTATCTATTTCTGTTTGTTTCTGTCTCTGTCTCTGTCTCTCTCTGTCTCTGTCTCTGTCTCTCTCTCTCTCTCTCTCTCTCTCTCACACACACACACACACACACACACACACACACACACACCATCTCTCCATGTCTATGGAGGATGGTTTTCAGATTTCCTCATGGCTAGCAAGCACCTAAATACCAAGGCAAACAATAGTGAACACTTAAGAGGTAAATAATAAACATTTCCAAATCTGATGTGCTATTCATAATAACCACGGTACTTGGCAGAGTGAAAAAAATTTGCCTCCCTTTGCTCCTTCATGGTTCAAATTGTACATTACTTTAAATCTTTTCTATCAGGTTAATTTTACTTTAGTCTCACTTAAATTGTGAGTTAAAATGTGCTTAAAGGATAAATCTAATAGTCAATGCAAGGAAATATTCATTTAATTGTCATAGCTTTTTTTGACAGAATGGAGTTTTTGCTGATATTTTTGCTATAGATTTGCTGATATAATTGTATTGTCTTCTCTACAATGGAAAAGACACACCTCTAGGGCTGAGGTGAGGTTTCATACTGAGTTCACTGAGGTCAAAAACTGCTTTGCATTTCTATTTAGTTCTTGGAAATATATATTTCAGTATTTTATCTTTTTAATAACTGAGGTAGACAGGCTAGGTGATTTGTTACTATTATATAAATAAAGAAACTGCAAAGATTCTATATATCATATCCAGAACTTAGTAAGCACAGGTTGATTTGGAAATGCAATCTTTGGCCTCTTGACCCTGACTTTTCTGCTAAACCATTATGCCTCTCTATGAATGACTCAACTAAATATATACTGAGTGCTGAATTCTAAAATCTTGTATGAAGTTATCTATTTTTAACTCTAATATTCCTTGTACATCAGAGTGCAATGCACACAGAAGGCCACAACTGGCCAAGCTGGAGACTGAGAGACTGTAGAGTATAGGATGGGACTCCTGAGCCCAACAGCTCAGGGACCATTGCAGAAGAGGAGACAGAAAGATTATGAGCCAGGGCTGGTTCATGAGTGTAAGAGGGTAGACGCCTCCAGGTCACTGGAGTCTTGTTCATTTGAGCCTGGGGCAGCATTCTTGTGTCCCAGGGGCCTGGTTTCTCCAAAGGGCGGGGACGGCTGCAGAGAATTGACTGCAGAGAGTTAGCCATGGAGGAAGGGGCTTCTGGGCACCATCTTGGGGCAGAAGCCTCAAATGGAGGGCGTGTAGAGAAAGATGGCCCCAGCTTCTCACCTGCATGGATGCGAGAGGGGATATTACAGACCTGGGGCAAGACTCTGGGCCGAAGATGCGTGGGTGAAAGTTAACAGTTAACGGAGACCATGGGCAGGCAACAAAAGTGATCTGGAATGGCAGACCGAGCCTCCTAGATCTGGGCGCTGTGTGTTGGGTGTTCTTTTCTTTGGAAGTTTCTCCATGTTCCCCCTCCCTACACAAGATATAAAATGAAAAATTCAGGTAAAAATGTTATGTGGTTTATCTGATAGAGCCCTGAGCAAGAGACCCTGGAAAAAATGAGGGTGGGTCAAACAGCAGGAAGTGAAAAGTTAGTGGGACAATTGGCATGGCGCATGGGACCCATGTTAGCTCAATTAAACAAGGGCCCAAAGGCAAGATGAGAAATAAATGTTGGGCCAGCATGAGATTGAGAGGTATTTGAGACTGATTGCTGCTGGGTGAGGGAGAGTGTGACTTACAAACGATTACTGCATGGGCTGACTAGACTCCAGTGGATGCATTTACAAACAGCTGAACATAGAACATATAGGATTCAGCATGTATGGCAGAGCGCATAGGGTTCAGTGTGGGGAGGGGGGAGGCATGGATAAGGGAGGGGGTCTGGATGTGAGTGGGAAATACTGTATGAAATTTAAAAGCCTCAATAAAAAAAAATTTAAAAAACACAACAATGATTGATCAAAGTTGTCCAAGTACTTGTGGTGAAGGGTAGCCTTTGCCATTATATTGAAATTGACCAAGCTTGACTCCCAGCTTTATACATTGGCTTGTTTTATGATGAGTCCTTTGCTTTGGACCCAAGTGGCCCTTATTGGTAATGGAAAGTGATTGAATCTCAGTCCACTAGTATTTTATAATTACAGAGTCTGCTCTAGGTAAAAATAAAGAAGCAAATACAGTTGAAATGCTCCCTACTCTATTAATTAAGCTATTTTCAAGAATTTAAATCAGAAGTCAGAAGAAAATGCTCTTTCAAACAAAAGTCTCTGAATTTGTCATTTCCTGCCAAACTTCCATTGTTTTGATATAAAGAAAAAAGGAAAAGGAAAGTGAATAGTTATGCTTTAAACAACTAACACCATATATTTGTCACTTTGGTAAACTCTTTCAATCCAATCAAGGCTATAGGGTCTATATGGTTGCTCCATTATACAAATGAGAAAACCAAGGCTCAGAAAGGTCAATTATAGTAATATAGAACTCAGATTTGAATGAAATAGTCTCAAACCGAAAGTTTCTTTTTCCTTTCCTAACAAACCTGAACTCAAAGCCAAATCTTTACATTATTTTTAACTTAAAAAAAAAGTTTATTTATTTTATGTGTATGCATGTATTGCCTGCATGTAGGTAAGTGCAATGCCCTTGGAGGCCCGAAGAGGCTGTCAGATTCCCTGCGACTGCAGTTATGGACAGTTGTTAGCTGCCATGTGGATGCTGGGATTCAAACCTGGGTCTTCTGCAAGGACAACCAGTGTTCTTAATCACTGAGCCATCTCTCCAGCCCCTAAATCTTTATATTTTCTATCATCACAAAATACTTTTATTTGCCTAAATCCTACCCTAAACAGAACTAGAACACTAAGTAAATTAGCCAACATTTACATTTGACCAAGTAACCAAAACTTCAAGAAGGAAGGTCAGGTGTGGTGGTGCACACCTTTAATCCCAGTTCTTAGGAGGTAAAGACAGGTGGTGTTTGTTAAATCAAGGCCAACCTGTTCTACAAAGAGAGCTCCAGGCTAGCTGGAACTACAGAGAGATCATGTTTCAAATGCTCCCTTCTCCCACCCAAGAAGAAAAGGGGGATAAATATAGAATCAGAGACTCACAACTGGTCACCATCCTGATAAAAAATGACTCCTGAGTGCTCAGCCCTAAACACCCCTTCAAAGGTCCAGAAACACTTAGAAGAGTGTGGTGGCAGTGGAAAGAATTTAAGAGCCAGAAGATGGGGAAGAGTTCTATGAAATTCTGTCTTCTGGATCTAACATGGCTGCTGTAATCATGAGCACACAATATCTTTGATCACTTCCACAGTACCTTCCTACCTACCTCCACAGATACATATATGGAAGGTAGGGTGGGAGACAAGCGTGTAGGGATTAAAGGCTAATTGGAAGAAGGAGGCCAGTAGAAGTGGCAAGAAGATAGGGTAATTAGGGGGACATGAATAGGATCACAACATATGGTATGCTAGTACGAAACTGTCAAAAAATAAACTACAGGTAGAATAGAATAAACTTTTAATTCTAGCACTCAGGAGACAGAGGCAGGAGAATCTCTGTGGTATCAAGGCTAGCCTGGTGTACATAGCGAGTTCCAATTCAGCTGAAGCTATAGGGAGACACTGTGTCACAAAAAAGAAACTAGTATTAAAAAAATCTGCCTCTTAAAATGATTTTTTAAAATGTAAGACGTATTAAGTCAGAATGAAGCCCAGTGCAGAATCTAAATTTGATATGGGGAATCATCTCTAAAATCCTTTTAGAATCTGCTTTAGATTCTCTAATATTTTAGAGTACCTGGAAGACAAAACCTTACTTTACACAAAACAGGAGTCTCAACAGATTAGTAAAGATTTAATAGCATGAAAATTTAGAAGACATTGTTCTGTGTAGCTACATGTTAACTAAGCATATGCAGTATTTATAAGATTTTTGTGTTCTGCATGTGAATATAAGTTTTAATTACCATGGCATGTGATTTTTAATATGATTCCTTAGTACTACAATTTACCAACTACATAGATTTATTTTCTCATAAGTATGTATGATTGATTGTCTACAACATCCCTAAGAAATACTTAGGACTTTGCTTTAACCTATGAAGTTTCTATTAACTCATTAAGGATTCATTTTCAATATGATTTTTTTTTTTGCATTCTAAGTATTGCTTGCTAAACTCTACTTCTGACAATAGTGAAATGATTTAATTTGAAGTGGGTTCTGGGTTATGCTGAACAGCTGTAATAAATCAGTGCAATAAAAAAATGTGTGTCATTATATTAGCTCTAGGCTATTCAAAAGCAGCAAAGGCTTTGTTCTACCCCAAAAGGAATGTTTAATTCATTACTACAGGTAGAAAAAAGCATGTTTATTCTTTTTCCTGGTATTTTGCTTGAAGATTAATCTTTTCTTCACCACTGGATCTGTACAAAAACAAATTTATTTGAAAGGAATTAACTGTCATGCAGTGTGCAAGTCTTGGTTTTCTTAAAGGGAATAGGAAATGGCTGAGACCTAAATAATATTTCAGTCTGGGGGTAATGTGCTTTCTGGTTTCTACCCTGTCAGATTCCCTCCTGGTCTCCAGGGAGGCGAGGAGAGATTGCCTGCATGACATATGTTGCCTAAAGCAGGTCCTGAAACTAGGATTCACATTATTCATTCAACTGAGCATTGATTTCCATAGGTTTACTAAGGGTCAGAAGACAATCTATTTTCAAACAAACAAAACAAAACGAAACAAAAACACAAAACAAAAACATTTTAACACTATTCTTTTACAAATGGAGCTGTATTTTGTACCAAATAGTGAAACAAAATAGCAGAACAGGGAAGGTTTGGCCATGAAGTTGAAATATTTTTGTCCAATAAGCTATATAGAATCAGCCTTGTAAAATGGGCTTGAATTTTAAAAGCAATTTACTTACCTTTAGTGATATAAGAAGATGCATTAATCTGAAGCCTGACTTTCTGCCCACAGATGAGAAACAAGATAGTCTAGCTTTGAGAAAATTAGATGAGAAACTTTATGATATGTGCTTATTCCCCCTATATCAACAACAAAAGAGAATAATGTAAACCTAGTTTGATAATGCAAATAAAATATGACTTATTTTTCTCACTCTTAGATGTCCGTTTCCATTGATCAATTTACTTAGTGGTCTAAGGCTGGGCTTTAAGAGATATGCTACCCATAGGCTCATTGAACAAAACATTGGTGATACATAACTTCAGGGATTGATAGTGGATACTATATTGCTATGTGGAATAGCATTTTAAAAATAGACAGTATTCCAGAGCTACATTCCAAAATATGTTTGTGAACATAAAATTTTAATTGTTATTTTTCTTCAGTCACCAAGAATAAAAGTTTGGGAAGGTTCTGTAAGGTCATAGGAAATTCCAATTATAAAATTAGGTGAAAAAGAAAGTAATTACATCAAACCACACGACATGACATATCTGTGGTTTAGATGAGAATTATTTTTACATTGTTCATTCTCTGATAACTGATCACTCTTTTTTTCATTTATTATCAAGTTCATAATAAAGTATTTTAAGTTTCCACAATACTATATTTGCCTTTGCATTATGTTTAATTGACATGCAACATTTTTACTTATTTATGCATGAAAGCAAAATAAGAGGGCACACAATTCTGTTGCCACATTGCATAATATGGCCTTTAATATCTATGACAATTATACATTAAAAACTAGAAGGGTGAATTTGAAGGTTCTAATTCACTATCTTGAACTTTTTCTACAACTACTAAAATGATTTTTATATTTACAAAATCCACTTCATAACTTTTCTAACTGACTCTCTGAACCAATTCCTGACCTGAATTAGTCTATTAGCCTTACCACCAATGGAACAAAATCAACATATTGGAATATCTTTTATACAAATTATTATGTCTTATCCTCTATATTCTGTCCAGTGCCAATTTATATTTTGTCTTCATAATGTTTTATCAATCTACCTCATATCCTACAATGTTAATATCATTAGCCATAAGTAACAGATTACATTAATTCAGACTTTGATAGTAGGTGAAATAATCCTTATATTTCAGAATTTGCTTTCTCCCCACTATCATCCTCAACCACACAAATAAGTTATCTAGGATGTAAGGATCTACCTCTTCTTGCTATAGAAGGAAGACAAATTATTTGCTGAGTTGATTCTAATGGATCTGTCAGGGTCAGTCAAAGAACTGACATGATTTTTAGCATACTAATGAAAGGGTGAATAAAGGGAGATAAGAAGTATAGAAGAGCACTTGAGGGCTAAGGCATATCAGAAAAGGACAGTAGGAGATGAAAGAGGTAAAGAAGAACATGTGCCTTTTCTGGAGGGAGAGAAAGCTGGGCATGGTGGCTCATACCTGTAATCCTAAAAGCTGAAATTTGAAGGCAGGAGGATTGCTGTCACTTTGAGGCCAGCCAGAAACCAGCCAAAAATACATAATGAAACTCTGTCTAAACATACAAAAATAAAAACAAAACAAAAATGATTTATAAAAGGAAGAATATTCTAATATGCCAATATTTACACCCACAGGGAGATATAGGCTAGGATTACTGTTGGGGGAATATAGTGCTTTGCCCATGTGTAAGATTTGACCTCACAAACCTGGTCTTTCTTTGCTTCAGTGGTGTTTTTTTCTTAGGATTTATCCTAGTTCTGCTCCTTCCTTCATTTAATCTCTGAGTGGAATGACCATACAGTATGTGTGATGCTATTCTCTGCCACAGGGCTTGGCTTAGACTTATGATCTCTCCAAGAAACCTGTAGATAGGTGTTAGAACACTGGGGATACTGCTTGAGTTCTCCTTTTCATATATGCTTGAGACTGGCTGGACTTAATCAGCTGGGTTAGCCTAGAGCTTAAGGATGATAAACTGTAATTCTGGAGATCAGTTGTCACTGGTCGGGGAGAGTAGACTTTGGATATGATCTCTGGATGGAATGACTGAACTCCAGTAGAAGAATTTGCACTGAAGGGCATCTGGATGTAGACTTACCATGTGTGGCAGAATGCCTGGGGTCTGGTGGGGGATGGGGAAGGCATGAATGGGGGAGGGGGTCTGGGTTTTATTGAGAACTGTTATATGTATATGAGAATACAGAAGCTTAATAAAAAAATTAAAAAGGAGATAGCTTTGATTATTTCTGATTTAGCATCTCCCACTATAAGGTAGAATAATATATTGTATGAAATTCACAAGAATTAATGAAAATTATTTTTAAAAGGCCAAATTTTGATCCATAAAATATAAAATGAGCATGTCCTTATATGACTCAATGAGGTAACCAATTGGATATCACAAACAGTTCAAAAGATAATTCAGAGCTAAGAGACACTGCCCATGAAATGATTTTATCGAATCAAGTACAACCAACTTTTTTCCCCCAAGGGTGAAAGACTTAAGGTAAATGACAGAAAGAAGGTTTCTCTCCATCAGATGGAATTTATTTGCATGCTTATAGGTGAGAATTATTTGCACTGACATCTTTCCACCAACTCTCAGAGCTATAAAACACCACAAAGGACCACAGAAGGTGTAGAACCCTCAGATTCAGAAGGTGAGTTTTGCTGAAACAGTAAGTGTTAAGTATTCTTTGTTTTGTGGGCCACATGCAATATCTGTTAATTATTCATATATTTCTTAAGAAAAACTTTAAAAATGTAAAAGCCATCCATAGTTCAAATTTCTATAAAAACAAGCTACCAGCTAGATTTGGTGAATAGGTCTTAAAAAGCCTGCTCAAGAGTCCATCCTATGTCAGCTGCCAAGAAATGCACGCAATACTTTTTTTGGGGGGTGGGGGAGGGATTCATTTCAAAGTTTATCACAATTTTCACCAGCACTCTGTGGACCAATCCTTCAGTTTGTTTCAAAGTAATTCAAGATATTATTTTTTTCCAAAGAGCTCTAATTCTCTAATAGTCCTGTTAGCATCCTTATGGTCTTCTTAGACCTAGCACTCTGGGCCTTTGTCACATAGACTGGTGCAGAATTTGTCCCAAATGTCTCCCAGTTTAGTGCTAGGTATCACAGCTTAGATTTATCTACCTTAAATATGTCTAATTTACTTTTTCTTTTTCTATCTTTGTGTGTGTTTGTGTGCACATTTGTGTGTGTGTATGTGTGTGATAGGCATGTGTGTGTAGATGTGAATGTGGGTATGCATGTGTCATTGACACTCATGTGGATGCCTGAGGACAGCCTTGGGTGTCAGTCCTCAACATCCACCTTGCTTGAAACAGGATCTCTTGTTTGCAAATGTGACTGCCAGGATAGCTGGCCCAGGATAGTTCCTACGGCATCTCCCATCTCCTTCTACCTCACCGTAGAAGTACAGGGATTACAAATGCTCTACAGCAGCTAGCTTTAAGTGAGTTCTGGGGATATGAACTCAGATTACCTTGCTTACACAGCAAATGCTTTACTCACTGAGTTATCCATCTCCCATGCTGAATATTTCTCATTTTCTAAATTTTGTACATTTTATCATTTTTAATAATTATTCAGACTTCTGTAATCCTTTTGGAATCATGGCTTTCTTTATGAGTCCTGTATGAAAAGCTGTCTGTCCAATGAAATTTTCCTGATCTTTCTCCTGTAAAGATATCCTTTTCTCCTGCTTGCATTCATCACACTGACCTTCTTTCTGTGAATCCATTTCTTGCCTGCATTGCTTTCTTCTCGGTGGTTAATGCTTCCTTACTTATTCTTGGCCTTTCAAAGATAGGTGTGCAGTACTTTTATCTTGTTGCATCATTTACTGCTTCTGTAACTGCTTTTTCTCGGTTTTCGGGGATCAGATTCAATTTCCTGAGGGTTGCTGGACTGAGGGCTTTGTCTTTCACTGGTTAGTTGTCAGCGTGTTCTTTGGTATCCACATGGCATACAAGACAGGTCACAGCGTGGGGGTTTGCTTCATCACCATAAAGAAGCTAAGAGCCAGAAAGAGTGAAGGAAAGAGTAAGCTAGAGGAGAGAGAAGGGACTATGGAGACTTCTTAGAGAGTAAAATGTTTGCTGCACAAGCATGAAGACCTGAATTTAGATATCCAGAACCCATGTAAAAGATGGATATGGCAGCTTGGTCTTGTAACCCTGTCCTGGGGCAGAGGCGGGTAGATTCTGGGGCTTCATCGACATTTCAGGCTAGTGAAAAATGGAAATTCTATGTTCAATGAGAGACCCTGTCTTGAAAAATGAAATTGAGAATGATAAAGACACTAGATATTAGGCTGTGTCATTCTCAGGAACATGATCAGAGGCAGACCACACCTATGTGGAGAGAGAGAGAGAGAGAGAGAGAGAGGAGAGAGAGAAAGAGAGAGAGAGAAGGGGAGAAAGGAGAGGGGAGAGAGGGAAGAGAGAGGAGTGAGGAGAAAGAGGAGAGAGGAGAGGCAAGTCCTTAAGCAAAAATCCAGTCTTCTGTAACCACCTCAGAAGTGACATCCTAGGCTTAAATAGGTGGCTTAGCTGGTAAAACACTTGCCAGACAAGAATGAGGCCCAGAGGTAAGATCCCCAGCATCCATGTAAATGCAGGGCATGCCACCAGCCTGTAATTCTAGTACTTGAGAGGCAGATACAGGAGGCTCCCAGGAGCAAGGAGGCTAGCCAGACTAGCAGAACTGGCAAACCTCTGGGTACACTGAAAGACATTGCCTCAATATATAAAGTGGAGGGCTATTGAGGAAGACACCCAATGTCATCTTTTGACTTCTATAGGCATGTGCATACATGTCCACATGTACCATACAAATGCAAATATGCATGCACACATATGCACATCACACATATGTACAAAAAAGGATGAAACTCTGTTAATTTTGCTGTACAGATTATCATTAACTTATGATGGGTTTGAATCTTGATAAACTCATCATAAACTGATAATAGAATACAATCAAACTAAACAAAATAAGCCAGGCATGGTGGCACACTCCTTTAATCCCAGCACTCGGGAGGCAGAGGCAGGTGGATCTCTGTGACTTCAAGGCCAGCCTGGTCTACATAATGAGTTCCAGGACTGCTGGGACTACAGGGAGACCCTGTCTCAAAAAGACAAAAAAAAAAAAAAGAAAAAAAGACACCCAGTTTACCAACTATCATAGCTTAGCCTCATCTACCTTAAGCAAACTTAGAACTTTACAGAAAGATACTGTTTCACAAAATTAACCAATGAAAGTCTCATTTTATAATAAAACATTTAATATCTCATGTAATTTATTCAAAAATATGGTAAAAGTAAAGAATATAATGTTTGCATGGGCATACATTTGCACCACCAAAAATTAGAAAACCATAAGTTAAAAACAAAATTCAGGAAATATCTGTATTCTATTTGTAATGTGTGTTTAAAAATATGTATGAGGCAGCTGTTAGTTTATAGTTTTTAGAGATTCCTGCAATTAGATGCAACTCTGACATGTGACAAGGGAAGGGGAATTGAGGTGGTGGTGGTGGGTATCAGTAGGTGGACAATTATTAAGAGGAATCACCAGGGGTGAGGACATTTGCATTCTTGTTGAAGATAGGTCTTGATGAACAGACATGGTGTTGGATCATATGGAATGCCACCAGATAACAAGGGTGATTAGATATCAAGAGTGGAGGATTTGGGCTAAAACATCTTGATAACTCTCCTGCGAATAAAGTTATACAGGGTCTGTTGTAAAGAACATTCAGAAGAATTTCTCTAAAATCTGATTGAGGAGAGATTCTTTGTCAGACACAAGCCTCTAGCTTCATCCCACAGTCAAAGAAGCAGATGATACTAGTGTGTGGATTCTGGAAGTAGAGAGGATTTCTGGTGGCTGTTTTAGACTCTTTCCTACATATTCTCTCTCTTTCAGTTTCCCCTTCTCCACAATTATCGAAATAACATTGCATTTACCAAACAGCACTGCAAGATTAAAATGCTTTCTGAGTTTAAAATGGTGTGAAATATTGAAAGTGTTCTATAAGTGGAAGAAGACCACAGGAAACCATTACTTGTTCAATAATGGAAAAAAATACCAGATTGAGGGTGTTTGTGGAAAAAATCAGAACTCTAATTCAACCAAAACTAATGTTTATGGAAAATATTAATGAGTATGTTGGGCTGTATGCATTTTTATATTATCTACTCTTCCAGGTTTTGGAAATCTTGACTTTTCCCCACGTCTCCCTATAAGGTTACACATTCAGAACAGTTATTCTTGTATTTTTAAAGTGTCTTAAGAAATAAACAATAACCTTAAACAAAAGAAATGTTCTCAAGCATCATTGACTATCTCTGGTTTTGGAATATATTTTTCCTAGATATCTTATAAGAGTGTTTACTGAGATCAAAGGTGTAGTAGAACTACCCAAATTATCTTCAAAATGTCTTATGAATCTGGTTTAACCATTATTTTGACACATCTACAATGCAACTTCTATACCTAAGGCTGAGAGAACATCACAGAAGAGGGGGTAGAAAGAATGTAAGAGCCAGAGGGACAAGATACCTGATGCTAGTTAATACATTCTGAACATGATAAGAAAGCTGCATCAATGAAATCTCCATAGTATAGTATTCTAATGAGCTCTGCATAGTGAAAAAACCACTTGACATGTCAAGGTGGGAGGAGGAATGTCATGGGGTCCCACCTCAAGTTGAAAAGCTGCAGGCAGTCAATGGATCCTGAGGGGGAAGAATCATCTTTCTCCAGAGAATATATCCCTGAGAGGTTATCTAATTCCAAATGGGCAGTCCAAAACCCAGATGCACACTAGCACCACTAAATGTACTCAGTGCATTATATATGTATGTGTGTGTATGTACATATGTAACAATAATAAATCAAAAGATGACAAGAAATTGAGTTGGGGACATGAGAGGAGCTGGTGGAAGACTAGGGAGAATGGAAATATTACAAAGACAATAATTTTTAGTTCTCAAAAATTAAAAAAAAAAATGCAGCTGCAGTATTTCGATGCTCCAGTAGATGGCAGAAGCACACTGTGCTCCAGTTTAGAATGAGATGCAGTTTGAAATTTGTGTGTTGAAGGTAACAAATGGTCTCAGCCTGCTTTAAAAACCTGCCTCTGTTGTGTTTGGGACACTGTAGACGTAAAGGGAATACTAGCATTCCATCACAGGTACTTCTAATTCTGAAAGCTTTTTGCTGATAGTCTGAAGAACAAAAAATGAAAAAAAAATCTGTTCATAGGACTGAGTGCTATCATGTATGATTAGTCATTTCTGTATGCTAATATTATACTCATTTCAATCAGGCTTTTGTTGTTTTCTCTTTTAATAAGGAAAACTGGATATAATATGGAAATCATTTTAATTAAAACAAAGACACATGGCATTTGATAATTATAAACCTGAAGATCGGTTTTTCAGGTGGTACTGTTCTGCAGAGTTAAAAGACATGAACAGACACAGACATTAATCTTCCATACTTATGGTTCTGTCACGTGATATTGGTATTTTTCAGAGAACACACATATTACACACATTCATCGTAAATTAGGCAGCACATGCACTAACAATTCTATTGCTATTCTTGCCTGTTTATGTTCCTGCTAATTTTGACAATACTGTAATTGAAACTATGAACATTATGCAGTGATGTGATTGCACTCACTGAGAAATAAGGATGGTGAGATTTATATTTATGCAAATAGCATAAAGTAGGCAAAATTCAAATAACTTTTGCACAGATGCCATGTGGAAAGGCTGCACACAGCCAAAATTCAGCAAGATAAATCTAATTTTCTTTATGTCTTCATTACAGAAAATGAGATCTACTCCTGCTTAGAAAGAATAGAAAGAATCCACATAACATTACTGATAATATTTCCATTGCTTTAGTGGTTTTTTTTTGAGCTTCAGCAATACCTTCTGTGTAGCATGCCCTGGGAGTCCCCTACTTAGCTGGGGACTATCTATGCAGGATGAAGGGTAACAAAGAGATAGTGAGAGTCTTTCTGGTGACAATTTTCAGTTGGTGGAATTTTAGCTGATGATAGCGTAGGTTGCCAAATCTCTGAGCTGAGCAGAAGCATAAAGGGACATGTATAGTGAGGTTTGTAGCTGGAAAATTACAGCAAGACAGGATGAGCTGTGAGATTGATTTGGGCAGTTCAGGAATTAGTTTTTGAATACAGTCTACATGCCTGGGTACTCTTCCAGTGTGGCATTTTGAAGGCTTTTCTGTTAAAGGAATGATCTAAAAGGCACATAGTTACATGGATACCTTCAGGGACTGCCAGTTTATGAAGCCCTCTCTGACTGTTTCCTGAGTTTTGCTGATAGCTCAGACCCAATTAGATTTTAAATGGGATTTGGATTGCCTTTTCTTAATACATTATCTTACATATGCTTACAGTAAAGCTTTGCTGGCATTTTTCTATGCACCGTAGAAATCTTTCATGACAAGCCCATTTTGACTGGGTATTTTATTATCTCAAAGTGCATGGTTTTGAACTGCAGTTATAGGGAATTTATTGTGCCTCCTCTTCCATATTAGTTAAAACTTGAATCTATTTTGGCACTAATCCTCAGAGTACCTTATTATTGCTCTTTCTGTGTGCAAACAAAGAATGTTGATTTTCTTTGACAGAGTTTCATTGTATCTATGATTTTTTGTAATTTTCAATCCCGGAGAGATTTCAATATCTATGGAAATAACTATTCATAAGGTCCACACACATCCATTTTATACCCCTATTTCCCTAATTTTAAGTGCTGTATTAAATCAGTTTTTAAATATGTAATAGTTTACCCCAAGCGAGCTACAAGCATAGGATGATTTGAGAAAAATAGTCTTTAGAAGATTAACAGAAAAATCAAACATGCAGACTTAGTGCCATACAGAAAATGACATTAGTGGATTTATTTGCTCATATGATTTCTAAATTTGATATTATTAGGTATTTATGAATAATTTTCATTTACTTTTTGCTATGGAGGAAAGAGTAAGGTTGTTGATCTTCTTCAATTCAGTGAAATGTTTATACTTTGTGAAAACAGTATTACATTGTGGAATCCCTTTAACACCTGTGTCTGTATCTTCACCTGAAGGTAACTGCAAATATCTTTTGACTTTCTTTCATGGAGTTGCTGACACAGGTTCCTGTATTGGTGTCTACTCTGCATGTCTTTTTGCCTCTTTTCTCATTCATCTGGTAACACAATCACTTGGCTTTCTGATTTTCAATGGCTTTGGGTAACTTCTTTATACCTTCTCTTTGCAACAGATGGAGGTTACTGTAGAGTTCTACAACTGGTTACACATAGATGATATGTGTCAAAGACTTGACTACCCCTAGGTGGCATATCTACAGTGGAACCTCTACACCTAAGGCTTATGAAACATACTGGAAGGGGGTGTGGAGGGCAGAAAATACTAGTGCATCCTCGTTTCTCACCAGCAAAGCTTCCTCATACATCAGAGTGTGATACATACAGAAAGCCACAATTGGCCTTGTATTAGAGAATAAGAGACAGCAGAATATATGTGTCCTTGGATAGGACTCCTCTGTTAAATCTCACCCACCCAGGGCTCAGGGACCATTGCCGAAGAGGGGGCAGAAAGACCAGCCAGGGCTTGTCCATGAACATAGGGAAACAGAGGCTTTCAGGCCACTGGAAGCTTGCTCATGTGAATTTGTGGCAATGGTGGCATGGAGCACAAGACCCATATGCCACCTGGAAGTTCCTCCAATCACTCTGAGAGCAAGCTGTAGTCCCACCTCCCTCCCATGCTGTGCAGAAGGAGTCAAGTGGACACACACACACACACACACACACACACACACACACACACACGGACATGGACACGGGACTTGTTACCTCTCCCCACCCAATCAGTAGACTCAGCTGCATGAGGGGGAGGGGATAAAGATATATAAGCTGAGAAAGCCATGAGGCAGGTCTCTCGTGTGTGGCTGTTGGGAAGCCACAGGATTTATGTTTGGGTATGGGGGGGCACTCTTCTGTAAGTAAACCAGCACCCCAAGCTCAGAAGCAAGTCCAAACTGCTTTTTTGAAGAATTCTTGCCTTGGATTGTCGTAAGGACAGTGGGGAGGCGGGGGGAAACCAGGCGCTACGTGTGCCTTCCAGCAGTGAATTTAACTTTACACCATGCCAACTCAATCAGACAAGGGCCCCGAGTGGTGCAAGGGAAATGTGCAGTGGGCAGGCTCCTGCCTGAGAAGTGTTGAAGAATGATTCCTGCTGAGTGAAGGAGAGTAACCTAACTTAAGATCTCTACATAGGCTGAATAGACTCCAGTGGATGAACTTGCACTGAAGGACATCTGGGTAAAATGCTTGACCTATTGGGACTTAACATGTATGGCAGAATACATGAGGCCCTGTAGGGATGTGTGGGGGCATGGATTGGGGAGGGGGTCTTAATTTGGTTAAGAACTGTTGTATGAAATATACAAAATTTCAATAAAATATTTAAGTTATCCAGGGTTTAGTTTTTTTCTCATCAATTTCTTTGCTTTATGGCTTTAGTACCCCACTGTGGAAAAGTTAAGACATTAATCCATCTCATTTCTGCCTTTGATTCCTCCATCTCACAAGCACAAACACTACCAGAAAGCTGTCCTGATGCACAGCACTGTAGTTTCTTACCTTAATTTGTTATGAAAGGATTTGTTGAAAAGCCACTTACAATTTCATGTTTCTCATTTTAGCTTTTTTTTTTTCCTCCAGTTTTTGACTAGCAGGCTGCTCTTTCAATAATGATTTCAACAGAATTTCATTCAATAATGTAACCCATATTTACTGAACATGCTGTCAATATAGCAGCAAATAAAGTTGACAGGGTCCATATCCGCATCACACTTCTAAGGGAGAAGATCAGTAGACATTAAAGTCATGGTTGAAACAACAAGAGATATATGTATGTCTAGGACAGAAATGGCTAGTCTCAGAAGGACAAGGAGAGACATTTCCTCCATCTCTCAGGGAAACATAATAAATTAACTTCAAATGTAGTGGCTTCAAAAAGAGCTATTATGCTGACAGATTTAGCAGGATAGGAATTCAAACGGGACACAGTGAGATGAGTGGCCTATCGGCCTTCATGTCTGGGAACTCAGCAGGAGAAGTCATAAGGAGAAAGGTAGACTCTTTAGAAGGGTGCTCTCTTAAATGTCTGGGGCCTGATGCTAGCTATTAGGATCTTAGAGATGAGTGCTGGATACAACCACATAAAGCTGCATTTGGCATGAGCTACTTACAACACTGTGACTGGCTTTCAAAGTTAGCCGGAGAGAGAGAGAGAGAGAGAGAGAGAGAGAGAGAGAGAGAGAGAGAGAGAGAATTCCTCTTATGGCCCCAGTACCAGAAGTCACATAGCATCACCTTTGACATACTGTAGTGGCTGGTGCATTGAAAATGTCATCCAACATCCTAAGTTAATGGACAAGTCAAATAGCCTTGTCCTTCAGTGACTATAAGCAAAGTTCTGTGGATACATATAGAACTACAAATGTTACTGTACAGCTATTTTGAGAGACATATAGACTGATATAGCATCTTTGAGAAAATGATATTAAGTTGAAGGTAGTTGTAGTCTAATAAACATGATGGAAGAAGACATTCTAGTCAGAGAAAGCACTGATGGTAAGGATCTTGGGGTGAATGAATAAATGACTCAACTGGAAAAATGAAAACCATTTTGGCTGAACATAACAAAGAAAGGTGAAGGTAAATGCAGCAACTGGGCCCTGTAAGCTCTAATTGAGACTTCAAGGAAGGCCTGCAAGTTATGTTGAAGACATGCATACCTATTCCTAAGAGCAACAGGATTCTGTGGGTAGGTCAAATTTGGGAATGGCATGATAAGTTTTATGGCTATAAATATCAAGATATTGAATTTCAGTGTGCAAGTATAGACAGTGTTGTCACTTAAGTGACTTTTCCAATGGCTTGGAGTTGTGGCAAATAGATGGGTAATGATTTTTAAAAAGACATAATTCATTGGAATAGATGATGTTTTGGAAATAATTTGGTTTTAAGAGTTGAGAGCATGGTCACATCTAAGGAAAGTCTAGGCTTATTTCTCTGGAAATTATGTGGAAAGATTTGAGTAGAAGGGATAGAAATGTGGGGAAAATAATGAGATAACTTTTAGAGATACAGAAATTGAAGTATTTGAAAGCTACATCAAGATATCCAATAGTAAGAAGGTTATATTTGTCTGGAGCAAAAGAGGGACAAATTGTACAGTCTGAATAATTGGCATATAGATGATACCTACATTCAATGATTGAATCAGAAGAGGTTATCAAGAAAGATAAGTGATTCACAAACTAGGTCACTTAAAGATTAAATAGAACTCTATCCAATAAGTCAAGAAAAGTGGTTCAGGAAAAGGAATTAGACTTAAAATTTATTTTGAAAACTTTCACATAAAGGTCCATTAAATTGCAGGTTCAATTAGAAGGATAATTAGAAGTAAAGAGCATAGGACTAGGGAAAAGAGATGCCTAAACGGATCCCTTTGGCAGGAATCCTTTTGTCTATAGCATGCAGGAAATTTACAGATTTGGAAACCGGGAAATATTGACTCCATCAAAAGTGAGAAGTAATATGTGTATTTGTAATTAAAATGAAGTGTATTTTAACACATTTAGTTTCATGTGTTTAAAGTAATATAGTTTATATATTAAATAAACATGAAAGTAAACAATCAGAGCTAGTTTTCATTTTTACAAGACCATTCTGAAATTATGCCCAACAAAACTGTAAATTTTCTATCAAATTAAATGTTTGGAAAAGAGAGTGTCCAAATATTTAATGCTGTTTTCGACTTCCTTTGAGTGTGTGTTAAGGAGTGAGGGGTGCATGTCTTCCTAACAACTAAAAGGGTTGCTTTGCTTAATCAGACCCAATGAACTACCTGATGGAATTGACACAGAATTTTAGAACATACCTAGGGAACTCTTTTCTATCTGAATGTTTCTAGCTAACACATTTTAGTCTTTAATGCCATACTATAGGTTGGATCTAGAACTTCCCTGACGTCCCATATAGTTAAAGGTTTGATATCCAGCTTGGCAATATTGGGAGGTAGTGGAAACATTAAGAGGTGGGGCCTGGTGGGGTTCTCTGGGTCATGGGGCTGTGCTCTCAGAAGGAATTGTGTGTTGCTTAACTCTTTGTTCTCTCTTTTGCTCCCTGGCCATGAGATGAGCAGTATTCCCCTACCACATACCACCATTGTCTCAGTTAGCTGTCACTGTGATGAAATGCCATTTACTTAAAAAGAAGAAAGGTTTATTTTGGCTCCCAGTTTCAGTGATTTCAACCCATAGTCAGTTGACTCATTTCCTTTGATCCTGAATAAGGTAGCACATCATGAAAAAGCATGTGGTAGAGCAAAGCTGCTCAACTCACAGCAGCGAAGGAGCAAAGTGAGACAGCAAAGGCTACAATCACAGTAACCCTTTCAAGGGCAAGAACTACTAACCTAATTTCCTTCTACTAAGCCTTACCACCTAAAAGTTCTACCACCTCCCAACAGCATCACATTCTGAAGATCAAGTATTTAACATACGGGCCTGTAAGAGGTGCTTCTGGTATATCTAGCCTGACCTACTGCCATGCCACAGGCCCAGAAGCAACAAGACCAACCAATTCTGCACTACAACATAAGAACCCAAAATAAACCTTTCTCATTATGTTAATGGTTTTAGTATTTGTTATAGTGAAAGAAAAATGAATAACCTATAACCTAAGGGAATGGCCAAAAAAACTGTACATCTGTTGATACATAGTATTTCTGAATTTTGGCTTATGACTTCGAAAAAGTTGTTCATCTTGAAGACCATGGTCATAATTATGAATAATGATCATTTAGGAAAATGCTTTTAATTTTCAGAGATTGGGCATGTAATTTTTATTAGTAAATAGTGATTAAACAGGTTGAAAATGTCCATTAGTCAATGTCAACTGTTTTACCATTATCCAATGTTCATTGGTACAATGGAACTTCTGAAGATGGAGCTCATAATTAAAAATTTGTTTAGAATCTTTGTTCCTGGGTCATCAAAAATTGTAAGCTGATTTTACGTAGAGTTAATGAATATATATATATTATTTGCTATCTGCATTTTGCAGTTTTATATTTCTCTAAGAGAGGAACACAGTTATTGACCATAAGTTAAAGCCCACAGTGAAAGAAGGGCTGATGTCTAAGTTTTCCCTGATGCCCTGGTTTTAAATGACATTAACTAGAATTGAAACCTAAACAAGACAACAGGGATTATATAATATTATATAATGCTTCATTTGCAAATATCCTAGAAAGGAATAATACAGCTCCACGGTGTGACTAGATTAATATTTCATTTTTCCATATGATAGTCTCAAGAAGAATGGGATGAGGCTGTGTTGAGTGTGATGAAATCATTAACAGATAGCTTTGCCCTTAAGCTTCATTTTCTTTACTAGTTGATGCACTATGCCAGGCAACATGCTATTTTCTGAGTGTCCATGATCATCAGTGACCATTGATGACCATGGGAACCGCCAGAAGGACATTTAAATTGGAGTGCTAGATCCATTACCAGAGTTTCTTTCTTTTTCTTTTCTTCCTTTTTTTAAGTTTTGAGGTTGAATCCAAGGCCTCATGACTGCTAGTTATGGACTTCATATCAACAAGCTCCACCCCTGGCTTTCCATAGTTTCTGATTCAGCAGATCTGGGGTAAGACCTGAGTATTTGCATGCCTAATTGTTTACCAGGTAATGCTAATGCCTTGGGTCTCAGAACCGCACTTTGAGGATCATTAAGTTAACAAAGCCCCTATTCTCAGTGTATTTATAGATAGAGTGAGGAGAGAGTAGTTGGCTTGTAGCAATAAATTATAGTGACTACAAAAAGAACTGAAAGTTTGAGCTGAGATTATTTAGACTAGTCCATAGTAAACAATTAGCTTTATATCAACTAGTGACATAGATTTGTAGCAGGGAAATTGAAGCAAACATTTGATGCAATTATGAAGATTTTCTGTCCCCCAAAGCCCTGGAGTATGAACCATTTACTGAGGAAAAAAAAGTGGTAATGCTCCCTTGATTGATTTTTTTTCTGTATTACTGGTGATCATCTGCTACACACTTCCTTTCACAATTCACCTCACCTTTGAAAATTTAATCTCAAATCATTCAGGGACTACTTTTCTCTCCAGTGTCATCAGATAAACAGTGACTGTTTTTTTTTTTTTTTTTTTTTCATGACAGTTATATGAAACTTCATTTTCAAGTTTAGGTTTCATCTTTCTTCCTTTTAAGTAGCTGCAAATATAATGAATTATGCCGGAGTCTAAATAAAAGTCTTTTCCTTTTTTTCTAGTAAGGTTTATCTTCTGACCCAATTTGAGCAACTTCAATGGAGAGATTATTTTATTCACTCCAAAGGGTGGAAAGAAAACCTCTAAACTTTTAAAGATAGATTTTGTTAGCACAAAGAAACTATGTGAATAGTCTGTAATCATTTTACTTGAATCATCAGAGGGTAGAAAAAGTTATTTTTCAAATTTTGCTTTAGTGAGAGATTGGAGAGCCATTTCAAACAGTGTAGGTATTTTCCTCTGAGGTCAAGTATTTAGATTTGTTCCAAGCAGGGAACAATTACCTCCAAAGGCATATTTCAGAAACTAATGAATGCTCTCATTCCATATTTCTATTTTTCTGGATTGCTTTAGATAATTCTCTTGTGCCTGCACTCCTGCCTCCAATTCTTCAGTCTCTTTGTGCTCTTGTAATTCTTACAGGGAAGAAATAAGTTTCTTGCCAGCTAATATCTTAAATTGTTTATGAATTGATTCTATTTCCCCATTCATCTCATCTTTCTCCTGTAGAAGCTATGTTTTGATCTACTTTTTCAAATTATGTCATTTAATCTTCCCTGTGAGTTCGTTATTTTCTTTAAGACACTGTGGGGAAAAAACTGGGACGTCCCTTTTTTTTTTGAAACCTAGATCAGTTTTCATTTTTAAATACTTTTAATTGAAAAAATATGGATTGATAAGATTAAAAAGCAATGAGGATGTTACAGATTCATAATATATCATACAGTACCCTTGAGCTGTATCTGGTTTCATAACAAGAACCAGACAAGGCTTTTAAAGGCCTCTTCCCTGAGCCAGTGAACTATTTGACTCCCTGATTCCCTAAGCTGCTGATTGCTCTGGAAACTCTGAAAGGATTTTCCACATAAGCTGTAATACCTACCTTCTTCCCCTCCACACAGCTGCCCTTTTCGTGGCCCCTTTTTCTTTTCCCTGATGACAGCTAACATACCTTTATGCTGCCGGTGCGGTGCTGGTGATGGTGGGGCCTGGACTTTCACTGTCTATATTCAGCAGGATCAGCATGGATGTCAGCAAATATTTTCTTACTAAAACTTCATTTAAGGTCACATAAGGAGTATCTATGTTAATTTATATTCTGTTGTTAAGGTCCTTGAAGATTTCTTTTAGTATCTGATCTAGATATCCACAGATTGCTATAAATATTACTTGAACCCTGTTTCTTACCAGATACCTTCCTGGAATTTTCTGCCTTTTGCCTCCCTGCTTCCTCAGCACAGTTGACATATTCATACTTTTTGAGAACTTCTCTCTGGATCACCACTCCATCCTTGGTACCAGTCTTGGAACTAGTCCAGTGTTGGATAGAATCAGTTGTCAACTTGACACACCTGGATAAAGGGAAGCACATTTGAGGAATTTCCTTCATTGCATTGCCTGAGGCCATGTTTGTGGGGCATTTTTGTGATTATTGAGTGATGTAGGAGGGTCCAGCCTGCTGTAGGTAGTGCCACCTCAGGGAAGCTGGGCCTGTGTTAAGAAAGCAAAATGAGCACCAGCCAGAAGAACAACCCAGTAAGCAGCACTCCCTCCATGGTCTGTGCTCTAGGTTCCTGGCCTGAGTTCCTGGCTTGGCTTCCATTGATGATGGACTGTGGGTTGTAAATCAAATAAACCTTTTCATCCCCATGTTTGTTTTGGTCAGTGTTCTTATTTCAGCAATAGAAAGCTAATCAGAAAAAGTACCTATTATAAATGAGTACTATTGGTTTCAGTGAACTAATAAAATTTGCTCGATTTCTTAAACAATAAATAAAGTTTACTATAAAGGTGTGGTATTAGAATGAGAAGTGTCCCCTGCAGGCTCATGTATTTGAACACTTAGTTGCTGGTGGTTTTTTGGTGAGCATGGAACCTTTAGGAGGTGTGGCCTAGCTGGAGGAAGCACATCACTGGAGGTGGGCTTTGAGAACTCATAGCCTCATCCCACTTGCAGTTTTCTCTCTATTTTGTTGTGTATTCTTGAAGATGTGTGCTCTGAGTTTTCTGCTACAGTTGTCTCCTGCCATGCCTTCCCTTAGCCTTCTCTTATCCCTCTGATATGGTAAGCCTAAATCAACTCTTCCTTTATAATTGCTCTGTCATGGTATTTTATCATAGTATCAGATCAGTAGCTAATAAGAGACTTTGATATATTTAGTCAAATGTTATGACAATTGTCAGTAGAAACAAAGTTTCTGTATGGAATCTTGTTTGTTCTTTTAGGCAAAGAGAATGGAAGAGTTGCTTTGGGTAAAATGATATTCAGGCTTTTATTCATGAGTCTGGTCTCTTTGCTCTGTGATTTTATCTTGGTTTTGTTGTATCACTTCAATCCATCCAGATCACTGATTCCACAACTCAGTGACTCTTTAAATAGATTAAAGAAATGAGTAAACATTTCTTACCCATCTCTTCTTATTTGTGATATGGCTAAAGGGGAAATATATATTTTGGCCCATTGAATAGGTTTCATCACATTTATATATATTTGGCCAGTCATTTTTACCAAAAGGTTAGATTCACTTAGGCTACTCTTAGAAATAATTTTTAAAAAATTGTACATGTTCACATTATCTTTAAGGAAATCATTTTGAAAATATCTCAGTTGTACATATTTCAGTCTCCCTGGCTATATTTTAAAAGTCACACATTCTTCTATAGCTGTGAAGTAAGCACAATAATATTTTTTATCAACTATTAAAACCTATCATGCTACTGTGCTAGAAATTAAAAAGATTCTTTTCATGTAACATTAAGATGAATCACTAGAAAACTAGTATCTTATAATGGTAAAAATGTATACTAAACATGGGCAAAAAGCAAGTCACTGATTTGAGTTGAGAACTATAATTCTCATAGTAAAATATCAACATATATACATTTGTGTGACAAATGGTACTGAACAGGAAAGTTTTATGAAAGTAAATGAATTTTAAAAAGAAGCTTCATAGTTTATCATAAACTTAAGGAAGATACAGAAATTTTTGATATTTTGTGCATTTTTATATTATTACAGACATGAAGACTTTTGTGAGTTTTATTCTTTTATGTGTTCAATTCATTCTACTGTTTTTGTGTTTGGTTCAATTCTAAGTGGTCAAGATTCCCTGAGACTATGAGATGTTTACTTTGTAAAATAGAAAACTGAACAATTAAAAATAAAGATCTTACACTGGATGTGGTAGTACAGCTCTGTAATACCACCACTTGAGAGACTGAGGCGGGAGGATTGCTGTGAGGTTGAGACCAGCCTGAGTTTTATAGTGAAACCCTATCTCAGAAAACAAACAAAATTCAGTAGATTTTTTATGCAATAAATAACAAAATATGCATTCTTAATATAGGGCTAAAAGTGCTTTAAGAAATGCAGTCTCTTTTTATATATGAAAGTATACTTGAGTATTCAGTTAAAGAAGACATGTTCACGTTAATGAATAATGACAGAGACCTAAGCTGGTACAGGATATCTGCCAACAAAAATAATCATCAATGACTATCAACAAAATCAGAGATGGGAAAAATAAATTTTATAACAGGTGCTTTTCAAAACAAGCATGAACTACAGCTTTACCTGAGTTGTGAAGAAGTTCTCAGCAATGTGACTATGCCATTTTCTCAACATAATTATGTGCTACTTTCTAAATTATTTGATTCCTGTCCAACAAAAGATTAGGAGAGAATAAAAGTAGAAAGCTAGATCATACACTAAACATATTGCATTATATTACAATATCAAATTTTCTCAACTTTTTATAAGGTATAAATGCGATGAGATTTGTTGAGAACTTTTGTAATGCTGATCTCAGGGAAAGATTGAAGTCTTTGAAAGGAGTGATTATAATATAATCCACACCTGAGGCAACATCCTCTGGAACTCCCAGATATGTGTGTGTGTGTGTGTGTGTGTGTGTGTGCGTGTGTGTGTGTGTGTTTGTAAATACATTTTAAATACAATAATTTATATTTATTTTCTTCCTTGGCTGAGAATTTCTGTGTTTAAAATCTTTTTTGATTAAATGATAATTTAAAATTTTCCCTTTTAAGAAGGATTGGGAATTTGAGAATTGTCAAAACTAGCACAATTCGCAAAATCAGAGTTTTGTGAACTGGTATTAAGAAGTCTTCTTACAAGAAGCAGGAATTGACGAGAAGCTTAAATCATATGAAAGTCAAAGATAATTAGTGCACTATGTCTTTATTTCACTACCAAGAAATGAAAAAGCAAGTGACTTCTGTTTTTCTTACCAAGGATCAAGAAGGCCATGTAGAGTTTCTCTTAATAATCACTATAGAAAATGTAGCTATACGGAGGATATTTTGAGGCTCAAACTAAGAGAATTCTAGGTAAAGGCAACTTTAGAAGTGCCATCTGATTCATCATTGTAGCATGTGTCCATGAACAGCAGTGACTGTAAAAGCTTCAGGTAAGAAAGGTCCAAGTAATTAAACTAATTATGAAGAACTTGGGTTGTGAGTATAACTTGATAGATTGCCTAGCATTCAGGGAAACATCTTGAAACCAAAATTCTGAAGCCTGTTAGAAGTTTTGGTACGGCCAGTGTTTGAGGAAGTCAAGGGAATAGCTAAATTCCGGGTGGAAGATTAAAAGTAGCATCAAATCTAGTGTAAATGCCTCCTTTCCTTCCCAAAACATACTTGTTATATGAAAATATATTTTTTGACTTTGCAACAAAATCAGTTTTATTTGATATAAAAACATGACTAATATGTACATACCATAATTTATAGTAAAATATTAACTTTCCATTTTCTACATTATGGCTTATGTTAAAAACAGATTGTTCTATGTATATTTAAGTTAGACAGTTTTACTGAAACCATGACTCAACCTGGAGATTCCCTTTCAAGCTGTGTCTTTTCCTTTTGTCAATATGTGCTATATCATGGCAGCTCACAACCATGGTGTCTCACACCACACTTCCATTCACAATGAACCAAGAGCACTTGTCTGACATTATATTGTTTTGGCATCAAACCCAGGACAGCAATCTGCCACCCATAATTCTAGTATATAGCTAAGCAGTGTGTATTAAATGAGTGATTAACACTTTGAAAAATCAAAAAGAAGTTATATATTACACATTTATAATGAAATTAAGTTAAAATTTAGTTTTCTTGGAAAATTTCATTTGTACTATGCAGTTTAAGCCTAACTATGACGTCAGAATCAGAAAATGTGGTAAAACAGTGAGGAGGAGGGTTGCCTTAGTCTAGTTGTAATATTAAAAAATCTGACATTTTTTACTTTTGAGGCTGTAATTTTTACAAGAATACACTGAACTGGAATGAGTTCAAGAGCAAGTTTCCACCTTAACCTGGATAGTTCTGAATAAAAACTAGCAGACAGAAAGGAACATTTGATCCATAGTAGAAGGAGAGCAAGGAAACCTCTTGTGGTGGCATGAACTTGGGCATAGAATAATATCAGCAGATAACATTATCTGATTCTAAAATCATGATCTGGCCATAGTAACTCTATCTAAGGAGTTTTCAGATCAGTTTTTCATGGGTAAAGCAGATTCACAATTGTCTAATTATGAAAAGGGAGGCACTAACCAACCTTCAGGAAAGGGCCTCACACACTCTATAGCCATTTTCAGCTCTGCCCTTGTTGGAGCCATAGACAATATATAAACAAACATTCTAATTAAACATTCTTTGCAAAAACTGTATAGGGACAGGTCTTAAGGTATTTTAGTTAAGAAAAACTTGTCTGGTTTCTGTGTCAGCATCCTCAAATGATCCTGCATCTACCTTAGGGTCTTAGAGGCAGAGTTCAGTATTTGCATTATCTATTCACAAATGGTCACCATAGCTGATGGAAAACCCACAAAACACATTCAGTCTACCTTATCAGGGAGCAACATTTCTTGCAGTGTACTTGTTTTTTATTTCCAATTTTCCCAAAATTTAGGTAGGGTCTGTCCATTTGGATAACCTCTACACATCAGCCACTAGCTTGAGTAGAGATGGTATTCCATACATTGACAGTTATTTTCCTTCCCTCTTTTAAATTCAGGAAACAAGCCAATATTGAATCCTTACTTTGTGGTGAACATTATGCTCTGATCTGTGTGGAAAAATAATACTTGTCCTGTTTTCTAGTGAGAGATGTTCCAATGACCAATGTCCCAAGAACTAAAGCTTGTTTGAAGCACCAAAACTTGTTTATCAGAATAACTTTTAATTAAAGTAAGAAAATTGATTCCCAGATTTACACATTCCTATGTCTTGACTTTATAAAATTAACCACTGTTAGTATACTGAACCACAAATCAGTTACAGTACTAGGGGATACTATGTCATATTAGGTTAGTTCTATGTAGACTGAATGATTCAAGACCTCTTTTAAGACTATGATTACTGCCACTTAGATCACTTGTTTACCTACCCAGCTTTCTATGGAATTGTGCCCAACTTTAGCTGTATCGAGATTTATTGTGTGGGACAATTGCATTGAATATAATTTATGAAAATACAATTTTCACTTAAAATCTCTACATGCGGTCAAGAAAACAGTTTGGAGTTATTATCTGAGTGAGATTCCTTTCCGCACAGTTCCTGCTGTACTCCACGGGGGGCTTCCATAGTGTCAGCAGCAGCCACAGTTTTGGTGACCATGGAGGCCCTTGTAACTGTCTGTACAGTGTTAGGACTAACATCATATTTCACCTCTAATATAGCTTTTGTCAACCCAGTGGAGTAGCTGAGGTGCAACAAGCACACTCACAGCGAGGCTGCAGCACGGAAAGTAAGTGTGGCATTATCATTAGCAGCAAATGCTATTATGGCATTGGAGGAAGTAGTTTTAGAAGGAATTGAAGCCATAGGGAAAGTTAGTGGACACTGCATGGCCGGTCAAAACCTTGTGCCCAGGAGAATATGTGAACCAAATCTGTTGAATACTCAGGGAAATTTGCCAGAGTCAGGTTCTAAAGTGAGAGATATACTATTAATTCACTCAGAGTGACTTTGCTTTATCTTCCAGATGGTATTAACTTGTGTTGACTATTCCTGAGCATTGATGAACCAATCTGTGGAAGGGTGTTTTTAGTACAGATGAAATTAATATATACAAGCCGCTTTGTTCACTCATATTGATTCTCAATATAGGTGTACTTCAAGTATGAATATTTTTTCTATCCCCATGGGGTCTTCCCAGTCTTCCCCTCACTTAGATGTCCTCTGCTTGTAGTGTGTGAAGGGGAGTCATGCATTATAGATTTTCAGAACTGTTCATTTGACTTATAGCTCCCACTGTGGTGTGTTCTTTTTCATTTTATAGCACCTAGTCCATGTCCCCCCGCTCCCCTGCCCAAGCCTGTGCTACCAGCTGATCCTCCAGGCAAGGACATTCTGTTCTCAGAAATATAAGTCATGAGGTAGAAGTATAAATGCACCCGTGTTGTGCAGTGCCTGCAGAGGGTAGAAGAGATGTTGCATCCCCTGGAATTGGACTTACAGATGGCTGTTAGCTGGGATTCAAACCCGGGTCTTCTTCAAAACAGTCAGTGCTCTTAACCTCTGAGCCACCTCTCCAGTCCCTGAATTCTTTATTAATTAAATTTGTTCTTTGATAGTTTCTCAAATGTAAACGATGAGTGCTAACCACTCTTACCCCACTCACCCTCTCCCATTATTTAATTGAAGGGTAAAAATAAGAGGTGGGGGTAAATAAATTGTTCTCCTGGATAGAAATTATTTGAATGTGTGTGAGCCTTCCTTTTGATTTGCTGTACATCATCTACAATATGCTGTCAGAAACTCACACTATGAAGAACACAATATTGTATATTTAGGTGACCATGAAGGACATGCTAAATAGTACTTTCATAATATGACACCCAGTGATATGGCTTGAATATATCTAGTGAAACTCATGTTGAAATTCAATTATCCCTGTAGCAGCACTGATATTGGCAGATACTAGGCTTCAGATTCAGAGAGCTGAATCCTGTTGTGTCCTAGAGAGAAGAATTGGACAGAGATGTGTGGATAACAGCTGAAGCTAGGCAGTTTGTTAGAAAACAGATGCACTTCTAAGGAAGTAGACTGGAGCAGGGAGGATGTTTAGAAGTTCAACTGACAAATGCTATACAAAGAACAGGGGCTTTTATGTCACATGGCGAGTGAAGGCTGTCTGGATCATGTGTGTAGTATAGGCTTTCTTGCACATGTATTGTGTGTCTCATTAGCATCTTAAATCTCCACTCAAGGATGTGTATTTGCCTATTATATTGAGCCACAGGGTCACCTTAAGACACTCTGGGGTGCCCCTGTGCTTGTGCCAGTGTCTCCAGCCAGTTCTAACATGCTTGGTCTAGAAGTTTAGTCTTCTTTGACAATAGGCTGTTCTCTTATGCAAATTTAACAGCCTTTATGCAAGGCCTTTCAGACCTCTCAGTCCTACATCAGAAATAAAAGATGGATCCTTAAAAAGTGTTGGATTATGAGGGCTATATTTTCATGAATAGATTGATGCCTTTATTGAAGTTATTTATGTCAGGAGTAGGCGCCTGCTAATAGAAAATGAGTTCAGTTGGATTTTCTTCTGTCTTGCACGTGTTTGCTCGCCCTTCTGGCGTGTTATTATATGACACAAAGGCTTGTACCAGATGCATCCCTTTGATCTTAGACTTGCCAGCCTCCAGAATCATGAGCCAAATAAATTTCTATTGTGTATAATTTGCCCAGTGTGTGTATTCTGTGATAGCAGCAGAAAACAGACTGTAAAACTTAGCAATCTTTTTTGTTCTATTTATATGTCTTTCACAGTTTATCCTCAAAGAACAAAGAAAGACATAAAGCTTTGCATTAAATATGATTTCATCTAGTTTCCAAAACGTCACTTAAGAAGGCACAAGTATGTCCCTGTTTTCTATGTTAACTCTGCTTTTCCCATGCCAAGGGCTGCAGAACCAACCTGTGAAAAGGTGAAGTCCAAGTATAATCTGCATCTGTATGTCTGGTCTTCACCACTTAACCTTTTTGTAAGCTATTCTAGAGGAATAAAAAAAGTTGTTGGACACATTCACACATAGACCTGGCCAAAATAAAGCTGATCATGGTGGTGCATGGTCTTCCTGCATTCTTATAATCTCAGCATGCTGGAGGCTGAGGCAGGAGGATTGCTATGACTTTAAATCTGCTGGACTACATGGTGTATTCTAGGTTAGACTTGGTGACAGAGTAAGACACTATCTTCAAATAGTCAGCCAAACAATAAGAAAACCTTAAAAATAAGCCAATTAAGAGAGAGAGTAGTTCGGCTATATATATTGCTTCATATTTTCAATGCATACATCTTTCCATATGGCCAATTAGTCATCTCATTATGCAGGGTGGTGTTTAGCTTTTTCCCTAATTGAATGAATACTTTTTTTAAACCTTCTGAGAATTGGAAAGGAAGCTTATATTTCTTTATAACTGTACTCTTCTTTTTCAAAAATGAATGTTTGAAGTAATTATTGTTTTAAGGACTCAATTGAACTCTTCCCCAAGGACCATTATTTTGCTTTGTGTCTGTCTGGGAGGAGAGGAAGAAAGGAAATGTTTGTTCTCTCCCCTTTTACTTTTTTAGCAAGAGACAATAAAGAATGCCACTTATATTGTTGAAGTTGTGGCTAAACTGGTACCATGTAGATACTGAGAATTTTAAGAGAAGGGTTGGCAAACCTCTTCTGTAAAGGGCAAGGTAGGAAACATTTTATGCTCTGTGATGCAATGGTTTCTATTGTATCAAATCAGCTGAGCTACAGGATCATGACAGCAGCACACACAGTATGTAAATGGAAAGTCAGCGCTGTGCTCTGATACTATTTTATTTATAATAATAGACATGGGGGAGGATTTGAGGATGGGCCATACTTCACCTATATTGTGTGTAAGAGCTTTGTTGTGAATCAGTGAAGTACTTTGATTAAGCTTTTGTCAATTTAATCTGTCCATCTGTCCTGCTGTTTTAGATTAAAACTATTTGGGAATGGTGGAAGTTTACATTAAAGAAAGTCACAAAGGCTATGAAACATGTATCATGGTATTAAGCATGTGAAGTGGTCTGCACGAGTATCCCAGGCTCAGGATTCTGGCCATCAGGGGATTTTGTTTATATTATATGGTTTTGCCTGTGATCACTTCTCTTGTGTCATATTTTCTTCTAGTGGTTTTCATAATTTTCAAATAAAGTTTTAATTGAAAAGTTATGATCTTTAAAAATATACAATATTATATTAGAGAGTTCCACAACTGTTCATACACAGAATGTCCAACCTTAAGTGAAACATCTACAATGGAACCTCTATGCCTAAGACTCATGGAACATAGTGGTTCCAGGGATAGAGTGAATACTAATGAATCTCTCAACTCTCATCAGCAAAGCTTCCTCATGCAACAGGGGGTGATGGGCACAAAAGGCTACAACTGGCCAAAGTGTAGAGAATAAGAGACTGCAGCATGCTGGTCCCAGGAAAAGATTACTATGCTAAACTTTACCCGCCCATGGTTCAGGGACAATTGTGGAGGAGGGGGCAGAAAGATCATAAGAACCATGATGGTGCAGGACCATATGAAACCAAAGTCTTACAGGCTCCTGGGATCTTGGTCATATGAACTTACAACAGCGTGACAAAATCCACAAGGCCCATGAAAATTCAATCGGACAAAAAAATTGCATGGAACTGCATGGAACTGTTTGATGGAGTGATGTTAGATAGACTGAACAGGCTCCAGTAGATTAACACACAGAGGGACATCTGAACACTCAAACATGACTCAATAGGCCTTAACATGTATGACAAAGTGCATGAAGTCCTGTGAACTGGCTATGGGGGAAATTAATGGGAGGCGTGCAGGCAACTATGATCAAAATACTTTGTTTGCATGTATGGAAATCTATATTCTTTTTTAACATAATTTTTAAAATTTATTTTTTTTGAATTTTAGTGTATTTTATACAGAATATCTCAAACAATCATAATCATCTTTATACTCCTGTCCCCACCTACACTCTCCCATAGTCTCCCCTACCACTGGAACCCATATACTCTGTCATCTGTGTTAAGGCCCAATGTGTCAAGTCAGTGATGCCAGACGTTCCCCCATGCAAGTCCATCCACTGAGGTCTAGTCAGCCTATTAAGAGCTGATCTTCCTAAAAGAAGAGACGATCTATATTCTTAAAGGAGCTATGTCTGTTCTACACACCTTTGGCTCTACCTGCAAATCTCTCCATGGTGCTGAAAGGCCCAGAAAACTGTGCAATGAAGATTAAAGAACTCTGACCCTGGAGTACAGTATCGGATTAAAAGTCTTCCTTAAACTTGACTCCTAAAGGACCATTAAAAATTCCATCAGATACCTTGGCGTATAGATGAGAAGACGAAATTGTGATAGAAAGGCATCCTATGCAATAAACAGGAACACTTTTTTGCTTTCTTTGAAGAATCTGTTACAAAGTTCAAAGAAACTTCAAGTGAATCTGTACCTACGTAATACATGCTCCAAAGAACTTACCATCCACTGGTCACTCCTTGCATGCCATGAAAGGAATGAAAATGAGTTTCCACTATACTTGATCAAAAAGTCTGTATAATTTATTGCTCTTTCCATTTAGCTATATTAAAAATTTAAAGTTATATTGAAAAGAATCTTATTCTGACTTTAAAGCCTTTATTTTTGAGGTTAAGCATGATTTTTACGCATTTATTTATAATTTATATTAATTTTTTGGAAAAGTTCTGTTCAAAATCATCATCTTATTTCTTTTTGCAGAGGAAAGATCCTCAGACCATACTAATGTAAGCAGAAAGACAAAAGCAGTTAATGAAAATAAAACAGGAATAGACACGTCCTTCACCAAGCCTCATTCATGACAATAATTCAATTTCTTTATAATTTATATAAAGAAAGTCCATAAGAAATAAAAAATATCCTTTGAACAATAAGCTCTCTTAAAAAAATTTTATATAGAAATTTGTATATCTTGGTACTTTCTCAAATTATTGTTTAAATGCAATGTAAGATTTAATAGTATGTGGTTATAATTCATATTCATATAAAAGTATAATTGATTATATAAAACAAGTCATATAAATTGTAATATTACACTAAATAATTAAAACAAACCAGACTTTTAAGAATAAAAATGACAAAACATTGTATGAATATGGTATCTTAGATGTGTTTTGAAATGCTCATCAATTTTTATTCTAATATGTGAAGTCAATGTGTCAAGTTTGTTTCACCAATAGACAGCTTGACCTAAAAAGGCAATGGAATTGCACTGAGAGTATTTTCTTAAGGCTCTCATACCACATAAATCCAATCTCTTTTGTAGATATATTGTCTTTAAAGAAAACTACTTATGGCGGCTGGAGAAAAGGCTCAGAGATTAAGAACACTTGCTGTTCTATAATGAGGATCAGAGTTCAGGCCCCAACAGCACCCACAAAAGCCTATAACTACAGTTCCAAGGGATTTGATGCCCTCTTCTGGCTTCTGTAAGCATGTGTGTGCATGCACACACACAGAGAGAGACACACTAAAATAAATCTTTTAAATAATTTTAATAAAGAAGCTTACCTATGCTTTGCAATCAACAGATTCTCTCCTCTGTACAAAACCCTCCATAGGAAAGACCATCCAAACTCATTGCCATTGATTTTCAACTTTTGCCCTTCATGTTTTTGGATTTACCTCCAAAGCAGCTACTGAAGGTGAACAACAAGGTGGGTGGAGAGGTCAAACACAGACAGTCATGTGTCTGTGTGTCTCTTAAGTGAAATATGTCTTTCTTGTCTTTTTCATGATGATATAACTTATCAAATTCAATGTGCAGATCCAGCCAAAGATGACCTCATGGGCTTAAGGGCCAAGGAAGGATGTGAGCAGAATGCAAGCTTGAGAGTAGTGCTGAGCACTGCTGTTCCTTCCAATAAGCAGTATCTGAAAAAGCAACCAGATGATAGTGTGTACAGTGAGGCAGGATGGCAAATTTCCATTTCTCTACCTCATGGGCCAGAGCTCTGAAAACTCATTTCTATGAGTCAGAAATTGAAAACTGACATTAAATGTTTCCTTATAGTGTTTTTACATAAAATTCACATTTAATAATTTATGTCCATGGTATGATTTTAATCTTCCTTTCTTCAATACTATTTTCTTTCTTATGCCTTTTAATGGGCAGTACATATTATTTTTTGGCAGAAAAGCACAGGAGCCATTTAAAATATCTATATCAGCATTTATATTCTAAGCTGATAAATCAGTTTCTTTCCCAAATGAATGAAGTTTTTGAAACTGTATTTCACTACATATATCCCAGGCTATCCTGAAACTCACTATGTAGTTTGGAATAACTAGATTTACAATCCTCTTGCCTCTGCCTCCTGAGTGCTGGGAATATAATATGTGTCACCATACACAGCAATTACATAGATCTTTAAATTGTTACAAATATATATGCATTTTTTTCCAGATTAAGAGTCACGTATATGTATTAATGTAAAAAAATTTTGAGACAAGTTTTTCATTCTATAGCCCTGGCTGAACTGAAACTCATTATGTCGTTCAGACTGGCTTTGAACTCACAGAGATCTTCTTACTTCTGCCTCCCAACTGAAAAACATGATAATTTTTAGGAAGAGCATGATTGATGTTAGAGATGTACAGAATTTGGGATTGCTATGCTGGTAAGAACCTGTTTCTTTGCACTTTTTAAAATTTAAACATTTATTGTTGATTGATTGATTTTTATTTTAAGTGCATGAGTGTTTTGCCTGTATGTATGTAAGTGCACCCATATTGTGCAAAGCCCATAGAGGCCAAAAGTGGGTGTTGGATGCCCTGGAACTGGAGTTACAGATGGTTGTTAGCCATCATGTTGGTTCTGGAAATCGAACAGAGTCCTCTGTAAGAACAAGTGTTCTTAACTGCTGAGTCATTTCTCCAGCCTCTGCATTTCTTTTTCTAATACTATTACTGTGTTTATGTGTGCCTGTGTAGAGGTCAGAAAACAGCTGTCAGGCAGGTTCTTCTCTTGTTGAGGTGACTGGGTTTCCCTTGTTTCTGTTTCGAACCTACTCCAGCCTAACTTATCTGTGAGCTTCCATTGGATTCTCCTGTCTCTGCTTCCACCTCCCATCTTGTTTAGGAGTGCTGGGATTATAGATTTGACATCTTGCATGGGTTTTGAGGATTGATCTGAGGTCTTCAGGCTTCTGTGGCAAGTGCTTTTGTCCACTGAGTCATCTTGCAGCTCTCTCTCTCTCTCTCTCTCTCTCTCTCTCTCTCTCTCTCTCTCTCTCTCTCTCTCTCTCTATATCTCTCTTCACTTCTTTTCGCTCATATATATTTAGTCTCTCTCTGTCTAGATGTGCCGA
>NW_008358642.1:1254030-1314436 GCF_000622305.1 Nannospalax galili | reverse complement strand
CTCTCTCTCCAATTCTCATCCAGTATATAAAGACTTGTTCACCTTGGCTCAGTTGTGGACACTTAGAGTCTAGAAGCATAGGAATGCAAAACACCAGATATTATAGTCTCCTAATCAATAGAAGATTAGATTCTGCCAGATCTCTTTAGAAAAATCATAGCAGCATTTGGCCTTATGAGGCCAGTCTAGTGGAGAAAAAGAATTGCTTGCAGTGAGAGATTTCCCAGTCGGTAATCTGGAAGTAGCTTGAAGTCATTACTTGCTGCGTCAGGAAATGTGAACTTTCTTGTTTGGTAGGTCTTATCCTTCAAGACTTGGAATATCAAACAAGAACCTGACCATTCTACATAGCGACTAGATTACAGTGATATACCATCTTGAATTTTGCTAGATCCATTCTATACTGTCTCTGGGAAGTTGCTGATTATATGTAGGCCCATGTGGAAAAGGTTGGGGTAGCCATCCACAACTTTTTCTTTCTCCTCTGGATACATGGCTATTATTTTTGTATTCTTTGAGAAGTATGACCATTTGATTCTGACATTTTAATGGCTGGAGTTGTGATGCATGATGTCAGAAAAAATTACAGAAAGACTCTTGGGAAAATTAAACATTTCATTTTTTGAGTAAGTGGAAGTACTTGCCAAGGTAGTTAAGGCATGCAGAGCCAACAAGCCCCAGCCTCTTCTGCAAAGTCCTCTCCATCTCTTTCCTTTTCCTCCAAGGATCTCTTTATAATGGGCTTTGCTCATTCTACAAACAATCTTTCTCTCCTCACCATCTTTGGAGGGAGATCCAGGCAGTCATAGCTGAGACACTCACATCCTGACAAGGTAACTGTCATAGAATTATCTCACCCAACTGCTACCATATTGTTCTTTTGGTAAGATCAGGTCCAGGTCCTTAGCTGGATTCATGAGACATTTTCAGAATCTGGTTTTCTATTTCTCTGGGAGTCTTTGTCCTTTTTAGTTCCCAATAAACTCAAATTAAAAGAAGAAAGATAATATAAACACTAGGCAGAAGTACTGGCTCAGTACTGCTGTGAAATACCTCTGAATTTATCATTGTATCTTCAAGAATCTGTGACTGAACAAACCAGACAGAGCACATGACTCCTGCCTCTGCCCTGTTAGAATTCTCTGGTGGGAGAGGAAGAACAATTCCTCCAAAGTACAACCTATTATACTATGCAGATTAGGCAGGCAGTGGATAACAATCAGAAACACTTCCACAAGGGATTTGTGCCTCAAGAAAACACTAACCCATGCCTTTCTGTATGAGGAAAACTGCAGATGCACAATGTTGTTGATACATTTATCAGGACGGTACAGTAGAGGAAACGGGCACCTTGGACTTTTGCACTTAGGACCACTGCTGCCTTTGGCACGTCTCTTAAACGATGGAGTCCTTTGGGTTTTTGTGAAGTGAGCATAAATTACTACATTAGAGTTTTGTCTCACAGGCTGGAAAGCAGAAAACATGCTTGCATATTGCCTCCAGGACTTCATAGACAGTGTGCACTCCGACAGTGGTAGCTGTTATTATTTGTTCCTGCTGCAGAAATTTGCAGTGGAGGCACTTTTTCCGGGTTTCTTGTAGCAGTGCACATTCCATCTGAACACTCTGCCAAGACTGCAGAAGTTCTTTTTTTCCACCTTGTAGCACAAAAGAAAATGTGCAAAGTGCACATTTCTGATTCTTTTGCTTTTCCTCCTATTCTCTAGGTTTCTACTTTCTGTCTGCTTTTGCATTATTCTTCTATCTCCATTATAAGTTCTGCCTTGTTCCAGCCATCTTCCAAGTCTGACTACTCAGTACTGACTGCCTGCCTACCCAGGGAACTTATCGCCTCTTCAGACTGCGGTCACAGTTCCTCAGATTATGAGACCCGTTAATTTTTTAATGTCAGGGTCTGATCACAACTTTGAAAGTTTCAACCCTAATAACCTATTTTCTCTGTACCTGAGTAGAAATAGTAGTTAATTATACAGAAAACAATTCATTCTAAACTTTATTGCTTTAGACAGAGTTCTTAGCAAGTGGTTTTAGAAAGGTAAAGGGTGTACATTCTGCTCAATAAAGTCTGTCTGTAAAAGGGCAGATCCCAGACCCCAGTTCTCCAGTCATGTATGTGTGAATGTGTGTGCCTGTGTGTGAGAGATGACAGACTAGATTCCACTATGTTCTTTCCATTTGAATGTTGTTAGTATATTTTTAAAGAATCATCATTTTCAATAAGCAGTATATGTTCTAGAAATGCCAAATCATATTAAAGTTTAATTAGGAAATAAATGTTCTTCTTTTCATAGTGATAGTACATTTAAAATTCAATATATGTATTTTACTGCTTTCAGTATGTAATCATATTCTATTTTCTTGTCATACACATTCATAGTCTAAGCCAGTATATGGACATAACCCAAAAATCAAATCAATAAAAACCATTTGAGATATCATAGCCTGATATGTAAAAGACTAAATATAGTTTTGTTCTATCATTAAAATCCATCATGATTTTCCTTCATCAACAAATGCATGCTCTATTCAATCTCAAAATGCCCTTACCCGTTACTTATTTTTTAATATTCCCTTCATTTAGTTTTTGTTTTATGCAGTTCTTAGTGTTTTGTGGATTGACAATTGTGGTATTATTTCAATATGGAAGCCCTCCCTTTTTTAAAAAAAGCATTTTTGTAATGCTTTCAACAGAGTGCCTTATTAAGGACTTTTTAAACGATAGTGATGTTGGGATAAAAATACCCCACATTATATAACTGTAAGTGTTTGACAGTGATTTATGCATTTGTAATACCTTAAGACTTTGCCATTAACAAGTGTCATCCATGTCAAAACATAAAAGGTGATTACTTTCTGGAAAGAGATTTTACCCAGGTAATTCCTCTGCAGTGCATGCTACTTCCTGTAGAAATGAAATTGCATGCCATCGCAATTCCTACACTCATCAATGCATAATCTTAATGAGCTTCCAATCACATTTGGATGTCATGGGCTTTTAAAACTCCCCCAGGTCTGTTAGGTGGTTCCATTAATTAGAATACATATTTTTAGGAGCCTAAAATAGACATAATATTAAGCAGAAGATTTTGAGATGTGTTCTTGACATCCTGTTTTGTTTTTGCACTATTCATAGGCTAGAGAAGCTAAAGCACTAGTTGAAGAGTCCTCTCATTGCTGAAAAGATAGAAAATACGTTATAGACACTCAGCAACTTTGCAAGAGAGCACTATTAATAGTTTCTCTTTTCTTTCATTTTTACTAGAAATGAAAAAAGAAAGTCATAAAGATGTAATATAGAAATCTTCAGCGTATTGGGGAGTATCTGATAAGATTGGAGTGACAGCTGTCATTGATGAATTCTATCGATTGTCTACTGATGTTTCACAATTAAAATACAAGTTTATGGTGATGGGGGCAGCAATAGTCTAGTAGAAGACTTAATAGGCATTTGGTAGCCAGCGCTTGTCAAAGAGTCTATTTCTGACTTTCCAGGAATCATGCTGTGGAATATAAAGCCAATTCACCTTGAGAACATCACAGTTTAAAAGTCTGACTCACAGTCTTTATGCCCCAGTGACACATTTCACTTTAAAATTTTGCTAAGCATAAAGAGTATGTGACAAATACATGGTGGAAACCTGTCACTATAGGTCATATCTCAATGGTGTTTCTCAACAGCTCATCAATGTAATCTGCCTGTACATTTTCTGAAGCGATCTTGTGACTATGGTACCTTATGCAATTCTATATAAGT
Organism: Nannospalax galili; assembly: GCF_000622305.1. Classification (NCBI taxonomy): domain Eukaryota; kingdom Metazoa; phylum Chordata; class Mammalia; order Rodentia; family Spalacidae; genus Nannospalax; species Nannospalax galili. Next base: position 1,310,661 of record NW_008358642.1, on the reverse strand, counting down.
CAAATAAATATTGCAAACCTTAAAATCAGCTTATCTTTATTTAAAACAAATGCCAGTATTTCTGTGACATACTCTCAAATACCTGTCAAATATTAATTTTATATTGTGCATTTCAACAATCATTCTAAATAGCATTCAGTGAATCATGACTTTGACATCTTCTAACCAGGAACTATGACATTAATGGAGAAAAGAATAATTAATAATCTGAAGATGCTATTTGATAGTGATGACTCTATAAAGCTGGCTTTATTACTCTAAGATATAAACAGTAAGTTTCTAAAATATATCAATAGTGTGTGTATGTATGTGTGCATGTGTGTATGTGTGTGTGTGTGTGTGTGTGTGTGTACGTGTGTGTGAAACTTAAAAGAAGTAGTCATTTCAGGATCCTGTATATTTACTTCTTAGTACTGGGATTTTTTGTTGTTGTTGTTGTTCTTTTTGAGACAGGGTCTCCCTGTAGCCCCAGATGCCCTGGAACTTTCTATGTAGATCAGGCTGGCCTTGAACTCACAGAGATCCTCCTGTCTCTGCCTCCTGAGTGCTGGGAATAAAACCATGCACCACCACACCCAGCTAGTATTGGAAATTTTTGTTTTATACAATATGATTTTTTTCTATAGCCAATATTATGAGATAATTCATATGAGTGGAACCAACATCATCCTAGAAAGTGAAAGTAACTCTCTGCAAACTTCAATTTTGTATTCATATTAAAGTAAAAAAAAAACATTTTTATTATCTTGATTTATGGAGTTAGATGATAATACTTTTAAAAGCTGTATTGAATATATTCAAGTGAATGAGAGAGGCAAAACTTGAAAATAGATTTAATGACACAGCATAGATGAAACAGTTTACAAACTGTAGAGTGCTGAACAAATGCCAAATCTATTGACATCTCAACTCTCCCCATCAGCTCAGTAATAATTCTATTAGAAGAGAACATACACTGGAGAGCTTTGTCCTGAATGATAGAAAAAAATTTTCCTCTATGCTAAAAATTTAAATAAGATAACAAGTTTCTGGATTGACTCCTTTCCTTCCTTAATAGCTAGGCCATTCAAAAATTGTGTGCAATTCTTTTTAGAGTTCCATCACAAATTATGTTTATGAGACCTCTTCAAAAGAGAAAGTTCAAGAAACTTAAATTTAGATGGCTAAAGACAGGCATTTTTTTTTTGCAAATACATTCAAAGATTTAGTTGACAATATTGTTTGCATTTCAAATTATTAAAATGCTGGGAGCCTTCATGAAGTTCCCAGTTACATACATTTATATTTTTAAAATATTTAACTTATTAATTTTTACTTTGTGTGTATGAGTGTTTTGCTTGCATTGTATGTAAGTATGCCCATGACATGCAATGCCTGCGGTGGTCAGGAGATTGGATTCCCCTGGAGCTGAAGTTAAGGGTGAATGTTAACTGCCATGTGGGTACTGGGAATAAAACTCGGGTTCTCTGCAAGAGTGATCATTGCTCTTAACTGCTGAGCCATCTCTCCAGCTCCACGTACACTTATATTAAAGCATGCAAATACCTCAGTTTCATGGGTTTTATCTGGCCTGAAAAAGGTGGGGTATGATGTAGTATTATGTTTCTTAGGAATTTCCCATGCTTTCGATACACATTAACACATTAAAAATGTTCAAGCATCTCTCTGGGAGCAATAAGTCAGCATAACTATTTGTATTATAGTTTGCTGCTCTGGCTTGGAGTAATAAACAACATGTTCCATGGGAAAAATTAAATGAGAATAAAGATATAAAAAAATAATATAAAAGCATCCAATTTAAGCATGGTTTATTTAAGTTGGTTTACTAGAATTCGGAGACTATTTTCTAGTAAAAATTATAGATTGACTGTTAAGAGATTAATGTTGCTTTGCATACACACATGCTACATAATGTTTCCATGAATGGTCCTGAAATTTGAACTTGGGAGACGTAAAGATAAAGCACCTGTATATCTTAAATTCTAGGACTGAATACTGGTTAATACTGCCTGAAGATGCAATCAGAATGTTTTCTAAAGAGCAGGGTAGGGATTGGTGTGATGGCTCAATAGGTAAATGTGTTTGCTACCGACTCTGAAAACCTGAATTTAATCCTCTGCAAATTGTTCTTTGACTGCCACATGCTTGCAGTAGCACATGTATGTATGCACTTACAACGCATGCAGACACAGATGCGTGCACACACACACACACGGAGAGAGAGAGAGAGAGAGAGAGAGAGAGAGAGAGAGAGAGAGAGAGAATTTTTCTAAAGAATTGGGAGGAAAATAGATTTTCAGTTGTTTAGGTAGCTTAAATATATTCTGTTTTTTTTTTTCTTTTTCTTCATTTATCTTGTTAGTAATATCGTTATGCTTTGACAAATTTGCCACCCACTCCCATTTTTGTTTTCAAATGAAAGCTAGAGGATTTGGGAGATGGAAAGTGAGATTGCGCTGAGAACAAGGAAGAACAAAGGGGATCTTGATGGAATGTGCTTATGGATAAATGAGAAATTATTGTCTAGAAATTAAATTATGGGGAATGTGTATCAAGCAAAGAGAAACCAATGTGTAAAAAATATGGTAAAAGCCATGCTCACATACAGATGTCAAAGGACACAGGGACCACTGGCCATCCATTGTTGTGACCAGGTACAAGGTGTGGTCAAAGCCCCAGAAGAGTTAGCAATTACAAGTTACACACAGATGCATTTAGGGCTAAAATTCCAAAGGAAGGGATAGAAGTCAGCAGTGTGCATTGTTTATTGTCCTATAAGAATCTGAGTTTTCTGGCTCATAGGAGAGGATGCACCAGTCTTTGTGATTTAAAAAAAGTCTTATTTTCTCTCCTATTTTAAAACATTAGGATCATGGAAATGGAAATTACTATTAGTCCTATTATTGAGGAATAAAACCGAAAGGATACATAGTTCTTAACATTGTCATTATGATTTGAAACACTTAAATCAGACACAAGTATGGTTCCATTGCTGCATTTCATATTAAAAGTGGCTTTTGCATTAAGAAAAATGAACAGTCACCATGCAGTCTTTATGCAAAACTTTCATGCACATTTATTTGTAATTAAAAATAAACTAATAAACAAAATCTTCAGAATATGACTAATGCATCTTTTAAAACATTTGAGATGCACCAAAATAAAACTGATTACATGATAAGTATTTTGTTATTTACAGATAAAAAAGTACAGTTGTGTGCCTTACACACTGAAAACTGGAATGAATTTAGTGTCTTCTCTTTTTGGGTTATTGTGCAATAGTATCATTTTTGACAGTAAGCACAATAATTAATCTAGAAATACTTTTCAAGGAGAGATCCACTCAAATATATTAACACTACTATGTAAATGACGAGTGCTTACATTTATTGTTAGTAAGTGGGAATCCTACCATTGTACATACTTCTCTTTCAATCTTATCATTTTAAATGTATTCTTTAACATAATTACATAAAGACAAATTTAATCTTAATGTGTCAGAAAGTATTATCATTTTTGCAAGCAGTCCTCCAAGGTTAATAATGTCTGGGAGTATGAAGTGTTTTTGACTGTAAGATTAGTCTTCTTATTTGAAAATGGCTTTAAACTTCATTTCAAAGGAGATTTCATGCCCCATGAAATTTAAACTATGACATTTAGAACATTCTTTTTATTTTAATGCACTGAAAAATTATAGAGAAAAAGCTTCTTGTTCCTATCCATCAAAACTGTTGTTGAAAATATAAAGGGATTATTTTCTTAGGTAAAAATTATGTGATATGTTTGAAAAATGAATGTCTCCCACTGTTCATCTTAAAGTCGAGTAATTACTGCTTCAGTTACGTTGTAGTATGTCTGAAATCAGGTCTTGCTTCTGGTTTCACAAAGTTGATGATGTTAATTGAAATTTCCTAGTCTAAGTTTCAGGAAGTGATCTGTTTGCTTTAAGAATAAGTTTTAATGAAATCTTTGTAAGAATTATTTAAAAAATATTATTTTCATTGACTTTTGAGAATTTCAAATGATGCATTTTGATCATATTCACCACCTTTTGCCAGCTCCTCTCAGATCCACTCCTTTTTTTCCAACTGCCTCCAACTTCATGTCTTTTTAAAAAGTCCATTGAGTCCAATTTGTGTTACCCAAATGCTCCTGGGTATCAGTCCATCCCCTGGTGTGTCAACCTATTTGGCTTCATACCCTTAAAGAAAACTGACTTTCCTTCTCCCTGCAGCCATCAGTTGCCAATAGTTCCTCAGTTAGGACTAGGGTTTCTTTTCAAGTTCATGGTGGGATTTTTGTCTGACTTGAACCTACACAGATACTATGCCTGCTATCACAAACACTATGAGTTTATATGTGAGGAATAGTAATATTTCACAGCCTTAACACTAATAGTGTGGCATTTTTAAACACTAACATGAAGATCATATTTGGTACACGGTATTTTTAAATATTCTGACCAGAAATCAGATTTGACTTTACTCTCTTCTTTCTCTCCTCCTCCTCCTCCTCCGATCTTCCTCCTCCTCCTGCTCCTCCTTCTCCTTCTTCATTTTTAATAAATTATGTTTTTATCTGATTGCCTGAACAAGTTACACAGCCGAGACAAACATGCATCAAGAGGGTGGGGAAAATTTTTGACTATGTGGAGAAAAAATATTGCCTACTGAAAATATATCCTGTTTCTCAACTGTAAAATGTAACAGCAGTATTATCTAATGAATTAGCAATAAGATTCAATTTATTCATCAAGTGCTGGCCACATAAGAAAGGCATTAGATATTGATATGATCTTGCTTTTGTATATCTTGTCTATTTGCCAAGCTAGTTGTTATTGTAATTCTCAGGGTTAACAGCTGGGTAACATTGATAATTACCTTTCTTGACCACTAACATGCATAGCATCTTTTAGTACAATGAAAGCTAGTCAGTAGCGATGAAGCTTCAAGGTCAGCACCTGTGTGTGTGTGTGTGTGTGTGTGTGTGACTCAGATATGTAGTGTCTTCAGCAATAGGGCCTTTCCATCCAGTTCTGGTGGATAACCAACTGAAATGGCAATAACCAATATTTTTTGAAGATCTATGTGATCTCTCTGGTCAACAGCTTCAAAAGAGGGAGTTCATTTCTGGTATGGGGCTTTTTGTTTCATGATCTTAAGAATAAAAACTCTTAGCTTTTCATTTATATGTAACATGTGGTAGATATACTGTAAGTTTTATCTATTTTATTGTTAAGTAAATCTAAGTCATATCCTGACAAAGATGTTGGGTGTTCAATATCTATATAACTTTTACCAACCTAAACAAGAGTGCTCATCTGAAAATCAATAGAAACAAATAAAACAAAGCACGAAGTATGCATGTTTTTCCCATTCCAGGATGAGAGCTAGTTGAGAAATAATTCCTAGGGTAAATTTGAGATCAAATACAACTTCATGATTTTGAAGGTGATTTACCATGGTCAGTGTTTGATAGCACACTGACTTCTCAGTAGATTTTTTTGGAAGAGTTGAATAAATAAGTCTATATCTCCTATACCTATGAGCTTTCAGAAAATGTTAGATTGGTGTTGAATAGGCAAGGGAAGGAAATAGATTCTTAAGAAGTAGTCATGAGCCGGGCGTGGTGGCTCATGCCTTTAATCCCAGCACTCGGGAGGCAGAGGCAGGCGGATCTCTGTGAGTTCAAGGCCAGCCTGGTCTACATAGCAGTTCCAGGCCAGCTGGGGCTACAGGGAGACCCTGTCTCAAAAAGACCAAAAAAAAAAAAAAAAAAAAAAAAAAATAAAAAAAAAAAAAAAAAAAAAAAAAAAAAAAAAAAAAGAAGTAGTCATGACTAGATGATTCTTAGCATTTTTGAAGCCCACATACAATATCAACTGAGTTGTTAAAAATGCAGAGACTAGCCATGATGTCATTTTGAAAAATGACACTTACTTATAGTCTCTTCAGTGCTCTACAACAAGGTCCCATCATGTGAGAAATGACTCTAAGGTATATCCAAACAAGGAGGAAGCAAACAGACATAAGACTGTGCACCATGGAAGTTTTTGTGCCTTTTCAGCACAAAGATGTACCCCCTGGCACAATAGTGGTATAATGCTTAACAGGGTAATCAGTCATATTCTGATTGATATTTAGGCCCCATACACATGAGAAATTCATTCTTGGTACTGTAAATGGGGACAAATGTCCATGGTTTTGGAATCATAGGGCCTAGGGGAGATGTACTACCCCAGGAGTATTGTGAAATGCTACCTCTGGACCTGATATGGCATGGCTGTTTCCCTCATGAATCCCAGAAGTAGTAGTTATGTGCACAAGAATGGGCCAATCAACCTTCTATCATGAATGTGGGGGTTACTTATAAGACCTCAAGCATAGCTATAAACAGTGATGTTTGTAGGGGAAAGCAGCTCGTATTTCTCAGTGGTATAACCACTGGTAAATTTCCACCTATCCATGCTCATGCAAATAGTGCCTATTAGAGGCAGTGAGCTGAGCCAGAAAAGACAAGACACAAAAGCAGGAAAGGTTATAAAATGAACAAAATTTGATCAATGACACTTCTAAAGATAAAAAGGCAGAACACATCAATAACTGGTATTATAGCTAAAAAGGAGCATGACTCTAAATATTATAGTGATTTAAAAAGATAATATGAAGATTTTATGAACAATTGTAGGATAAGCACTTTGAAAAATTTTGATAAAATAGGAGAAGTCTTAGTGAAAATGGAGCTTAGCAAATCAAAGAGGAAATCTAACTCAGGAATCCAAAAAAATCTTTCCACAGAGAGAATGGCAGACATTACAAATTTAAAAGCATTATTTTTTTAATGGAAAAGTGATTATAATGGCAAAACCCCATCAACACAATAATCTGCAAGTGAAGACACTTAAAAAGTGTTTTCCTGGGCTGGAGAGATGGCTCATTGGTTAAGAGCACTGACTGCTCTTGCAGAGGACCTGGATTCGATTCCCAGCACCCACATGGTGGCTATGAGCCGTATGAGCCGCCCATAACTCCAGTTCCAGGGGAATCTGAAACCCACTTCTGACCTCCGTGGCATTGCACAACACAGGTGCACTCACATACATGCAGGCAATATATACTTACACATAAAAAATAAAAATAATTTCTTTTTAAAAAAGTGTTTTCCTGCTTACAGATGGAGTGATGAGAACATTTTGAAGTTCTGAGGCCTTGGGCTTTAAGAACACATGCTTTCGGAAAATTTCAGGACCATCCCACCCATGCACAGCCATGGCCATTCTCTGCACCATAATCTTCAGTACTCACTTTATTACAGCTTTGAAAAACTAAATGTTATGCCACTTGCATTTTGGCACATTTTCCTTTCTTTTAAGCTTTTAAGCTACAAAGGATGAAGACACACTAGCAGGTTATACTTAATATTCAAGTGGCAACATGTGAGCATTTGGAGGAAAAAGAAATAAAGATGGTAGATTAAAATTGTTTTTCTTCGTAATCTTTGAATGTTAAAACCACTTGAACAATCACCATGAATCAATGTTATGTTTAGTGTTCCTGCTTCCAACAAGTTTGGTGTGGTGAAGAAACAGCTGCAAGAGTTATTTCATATTAGGGGCTGGAGAGATGGCTCAGTGGTTAAGAACATTGACAGTTCTTGCAGATGACCCAGGGTCAATTACCAGCACCCACATGGTGGCTAACAATCATCAATAACTCCAGTTCCAGGGGCTCTGATACCCTCTTATGACTTCTGTGAGTATTGTATGAGACAGGTACACCTCATATATAGGCAATACACGCATACACATAAAATAAAAATAAAATATTTTTTAAAAAGAGTTATTTCACATTTAAAATATTTGTATTGAAAAGTTTCTGTGTATCTTGCTTTATAAAATACACAAATTCCTATAGCTAGTTGCAGGTTTTCAATCCATTTTTTCAAACTTTGAATGTACTTACTTAAATATTATTACTAGATTCCATTTTATAATGATATGTTATAATAAGAAAACAATAAAAATAATAATTATAAGCCTAGTGACTAACATTTACTGAGGTGATTAATAAAGGACAGAAATGTCTTAAGAACCTTAATAACAGTGAACATTTATCACCATCTCTCAAAACCTTTACAGAGATTATGGAAATTTAGTAACTTTGCTCATGTGTATGAAGCTACTAAAGTCAAACTTGTAATTCAAATCCAAGAAGATTGTGCCCTAAGCAGTGATTCTGAGCAGTAGTAGAGCTGGGTCTCCCTTGGCTTTGGAGAGTGGTTTAGGAATATCCATTTGCAACATATTCCAACATCAACAAATTTGATATTGGTGGTCCAGGGATGCTGAGATTTTGGCAGGCTTCATCTTATGCAGGTCTTGTGCAAGGAAACACAACTGCTATGAGTTCATGACTGTGTTAGCCACGACATATCCAGAAGACATCATTTCACTGCACTACCTCCATCTCCACCTCTTACATTATTTCTACCTCCTCGTCCATGGTTGGACATAGAATAGGTGTCCCATTTAGGGCTGAGTACTGTGTCTCTTATTCTCAACATTTTGACCAGATACGCATCTCTCCATTAGCTGCTACTCACTCCAAAAAGAAGCTTCTCTGACCAAGGTTGCCCTGTTCTGACTTTTTTCTGGTTCCCTCTCTAGAACTTGTAATGCTAACCACTCTTGTCTTTATTTCTAATTCACATCTCCTAGGTACCAGTCAAGGATTTTCTTTTCTCCCAACGGTTAAGAGTTATGCAATTTGGGAGTCTTTTAGATAGACCCACTGAAGGGGCACCCCAATTGCCTCACCCTGTGTCCCTGTTCAGCAAAGAAGAAGCCAGAGTAGTCTGCATCCTGGCAATTTGGGTAACCTCTTCAGAGGATTTGCGTGATAAGAATAGGAGGTAGGAATTGGCAAAGCAGTCAGGGTAAAAAATCCTGAAGAAAAGTAGCCAGTTTCTTGGCTAAATGTCAAAATGTCCTTGGGCCTCTTAGCAACAGAGTCTCTTTCAAAGGTCAAAAATGTCAAAAATATTTGGGAGCTTTTATCTAATCCCTAAAATATTTTAGAGTTACCTTTTCAGAGGTGGGAATCTTAGAGTAGTAAAAAGCTTCATAAGTTTAACTCGTCAAAACTATAAAATCCTTAGTCTATCTGTAGGAGGACCTACCTTTCCAATCTCACTGGTCAATCACCTGGTAATAAAACCACCCTCAGCCATGGATTTTTTGACAAGGATTACAGTTTCAGGCATGAAATTCCTTCCTGTATAGCAGGTCTAAAATTCAATCAGAATTCAGTTAGTTATCCTATAGCAGTAGTTACACTATTGTACATCTTGCCTGGCAGTTTGCTATAATGCAGATTCCAGTCCTGAGTAAGACTATGGATGTCTTTTCTCCTCCAACAGCCTGTGTAGTACCTTCCAACACTTTGAAAGCTAGCAAGCAGGGAGGAAGTGTCTAGACTGGCTTGAGATTGATGTCTCTATGTCCTAAAGTCAAAATATATATGCACCTGGCTTTAATGGAAACTTAAATTTTAAAAAAAATTTTTATATGTATGAATGTATTGCCTGCATGTATGTAAGTCCACTCATCTCATGCTATTCTCATGGATGTCAGAAATGGGTGTTAGAGTCCCCTGGAACTGGAGTTATGGACAGTTATTAGTCACCATTTGGGTGCGGGGAATTAGACCCAAATCCCCTGTATGAGCACCCACTGCTCTTAACCATGGAGTCATCTCTCCAGCCTCTTTAATGTAAATTTTTAATCACAATTTGTTCCTAAAGTTGTAAAAAGATCAATCTATGCATTTGTAGAATCACTTGAAGAAAAACCAGCCAGCTACTTTTGCCTTATTTTCTCTTAATTTTGACATCCAAAAGTGCCTATAATTTTCAGAATTCCTTAAAAAATTGAAATTTATTTTTATTATTGTATGTATAGGTATATATATTTGTGTGTGTATCTGTGCACCGTGTGTGTCTGGGCATTAACGTGCTATGACACGCATGTGCCATGGTGCATATGTGGCAGTAAGAGGCAATTGGGGGGAATTGTTTCTCTTCTTCCATTGCTTGAGTTCTGGGGATGGAACTCACATTGCCAGGCTTGGAAGCAAGCATTTTTACCCACTGAACTATCTCATCAGCTCAATGTTTAGAATTTCTTGAAGCACTGGTCATTTTGAGTAATTTTTTAATAAAATGAGTGTTTTAAATTCAAAATTAATAAATGATTGACATGGTAGAAAAAGTTGCTCTTTATAATTTTTTTTCTATTTTAACAATTCTGATTCACTTACTAAGTTAGAAGAGCTCTCAGTTTCCAAGTTCACTGTGGGAAAACGTATCATGAGATTGCAGACTTTGGAAAGCTCCTGATTCTAAATTCTTGCACACATCTTTCTTATTGAACACTTGGACCCTTCATCCAGTTTTTTTTTTTTTTTTTTTTGTTATCCCAAAGGGACTCACTCACAGACATCAAAGACTCCACATTGATCAATTCTATTGTCTATTCTTCCGTTTTTAAAAGTACAATGTTACTTTTAGATCAAAGCCTTCTTTTGTGTGGTCTTTCTGCTTGGGAAGCAGACCTGGTATTATGGGAGAATTTTAAAGCTGATAGCTTGTCTTTTGTGAATCAATGAAGCTACCATGAATCCTAGAGGAAAAGATAGGGAGGCTGTTTTATTGTTGGTTGCTCTAATGTTTACCTTGTATTTTGAGACTGGGAGACAGCTTTGATATTAACAGTGCATCATGTTCTTAAATAAACTAATTAAACAGAAGTAATATCAATGACATTTTATTTATAAGTATTGTACCAAAATAGACTAACTTGCCTATGATGAAATCGTTGCTGAATTAAGCCTTGGGTTAGCTTGGTGCTAAAGGAATGTTTGTCTGTCTACTTACATTTTCTTTTTTTTTTTTTCCAATCATCTTTGGAAATGGGTTTATTGTAGGGAGAATTAAAGCCTTACTATACTGATATAATGTTTGAGTGCTACTTAAAAATAGGTGGTGGTGCACTCCTTTAATCCCAGCACTCAGGAGGCAGAGGTAGGCAGATCTTAAGTTCAAGGCCAGCCTGAGTTCAAGGCCAGCCTGGTCTACATAATGAGTTCCAGGGCAGCTGGGGATACAGGGAGACCCTGTCTCAAAAAGAACCCCCCCCTCCCAAAAAAGTCTAAGAAAATATTTTTAATGAGTATACTTTTTCTTCTTCTATATAATTTTTGAATATTTTTAGTTTTATAAACTGATTTAGTTTTCCTACAGACTCAATTTAAATTCATACAATAAGAATTTTAATAGTTCAAATTATTGCAATATTTCTTATTCTTTCTTCCTTTCTTTTTTTTTCAGGGAAAGGTAAGTAGACTGGGACTCTTTGGTGAGGTTGTTCTTGGAGCTCTATGGAGCAAACATAGTCCTTTACTTTTTTCTGTACCAAATAGCAATTAGAGTGCTTTGCAAGACTCAGAAGGATGCCATTAAGGCCTTACTGGTGCCACCATTTGAAATTTCTGATGCTCCTCAAGGTCTAAAGAAAATTCTTTGTTCTGCCATGTGTTTGCTCAGAAAAGATGGCAGGTCAAATCAGGAATACACAGGGCTTGGCCATGAGAATTCTCAGAGCAATTGACCCTGAAAAAAAAACTTCCCCATAGAAGTCTTTCCTGACCTATTATAAACTGTACTGATGTTCCTACCAACATAAGTGCTTTCAGTCATAATGATCATGAATACATTAGGCATTCTACAGTTACCTTCATCTGAGTGTTCTCATAGACTGTCCGCAGTGTTGACTTTACAAATCATTTTAAAGTTCTTTAGCTACATGTTTGTTTTTTTTTTTTTTTCTCACTTTTCTGATATGGTCTTTCTGTAGCTCCAGATGGCCTGTAACTCACTATGTAGACCAGGTTGGCCTAGATCTCACAGAGATTTGCTTCCAGAGTGATGGGATTAAAGGCATGCACCACCATGCCTGGCTTTTCTGCATCTTTAATAATCAACGAGTGCTCAATTTTTAAAGCATAAATATAATTTGCTTACTTATAGCTCATTAAGTTTTATGTTCCTTAAAAAGCATTATACTTTAAAAGGTTATTTCTATAGATCATAAACAAGACTTTTGAATTTTATTTTATTTTACCTTATTTATTTTATTTTAATTTTGGAGACACAGTTTCAACCATGTAGGCAAGGAGGCTGAATTCAAACTCAGAATAGTCCTCTTGCCTCAGCCTTATGAGTCCTGGGATTATAAGGATCCTTGCTCTTCGAGCTTATTTCTGCCTTTTGATTCAACTTTCAATTTTTAAAAAATATTTTATTTATTATTTTTTTATGTGTATGAGTGTCTTGCCTGCATGTATGTAAGTGCACCCATGTCACGCAATGCCCATAGAGGTAGAAGAGTGTTTTGGATTCCTCTGGAACTGGACTTATAGATGCTTGTTAGCTACCATGTGGGTGCTGGATATTGAACCCAAGACCTCCGCAAGAGCAGCCAGTGCTTCAGCCCCGAGTCATCTCTAGCTCCCATCACCATTCAGTTTTTATTGGAAGTTTTAGGCATTTACTGTTTTTCTACATAAAGTCATCCATTAGTTCTGTCGGCCTCCTCATTACTCTTTCTTAGAGTATTACAAAACATAACCTCAGTAGTTCCTGAAGAGTAAGTCTGACAAGATTACACAGTTCTGTGTATTTTATGAAATGGGAAGCTCTTATATGACTTTCATTTTTTTTTTAATTTTATTTTATGCATCGGCCTATATTCAGGCTAAAACTCTGCTGTGTAATGATATCACCCTCATTCAAGTTGGGTCTTTCCTTTTCAGTTAAACCTCTCTGGAAATAGACAAGCACAAAGGTGTGTTTCCTAGATGATTAATTCTAAGTGTAACCAAGTTAACAAAATGATTTAACCATCGTAGAATCAAGTGCTCTCTATTTCCATGTCTGATGAGGGACTTTTTCTTACTGTATCCGCACTTGGTTTTTTCTCTGTGCATGAATTTAAAGGGGGTCATTGCTTCACTGTTTTTTTCTTTTATTTTTGTATTCTTTTTTTTTTTTTTTTTTTTTTGGTCTTTTTGAGACAGGGTCTCCCTGTAGACCCAGCTGTCCTGGAACTCACTATGTAGACCAGGCTGGCCTTGAACTCATAGAGATCCGCCTGCCTCTGCTTCCTGAGTGCTGGGATTAAAAACATGGGACACCATGCCTGGCCTGTTTTTTTCTTTTTATAGAGATATGTCCTTTGAGATTAGGGCTCTAATTTTATGATTCATTTAAGCTCTTGGCTACCAACAAAAGCTTTAAAGCCAATGTAATTACACTGATGTTAAGGATTTCAAAACACGGGTTTAGAGTGTACAGTTTGTCCTCAACATGAGCATATTTTCCTCATTATATAATTAATACTCTGTTGTGCTCATGGAATTGGGGAGATGCAATCCATTACAATACAATGAATGATGAAAGTTTCATTTCATTATGACTCTCAAAATTACCATGCTTAGAGGCTCCAGAAGGGAGATTTTGACAGATTTCCTTCAATAAAGATCTGGCTCTTGAGAGAAATGGAGACTGAGTTTCAAAGTTTGTTCCATAAATATCCAGAACATTATATACAACAGTCAGAGCTCTGGGACATGTTCAATGTGAAGGCAGCTTTTCCCACTGGAATGAGGTAATGCTATAATTGACTCAGAAGGGAGATTGGGGAAGGAGAATGGGAATTAAGTGAGATCTTCTGAATGGACTGTGTCCCTGACTTTCCTGAAACTGAGTCTCAAGGGAAGAAGTCACTATCACTTCCCTGGTAACTTGGAGACTCCTGTGCAGAAAAAAAGTCATATCTCAGTTTTTTTCTGGATCCCTGGCAGCAGTTCTTATAGAAATTTTTAAAAGCAGTTCAGAAATTGAGTTTTTTTCCCTTTTCAATTCTACTTTATTCCTTGCTTGTAATGAAAATTATTATGAGTCTCAGCTTTCCAAATAAAAGAACATATCTTTACATGAAATAAGCTGGAAACATCTGGAATATGGTTCATGTTCTTGATTTGACCAGCTCTCTCTCATGCTTCAGAAATGCTGTATTTTGGTTCCCCCACTTTTCGTTTTAGTATAAGGCCATTAATTAATTGATGGCAGCTTTTAGAGATTTAAACACTGGCTATAAACAGTTTTGAGAAATCTGCAACTTGGCTTCAACAATACTACCACAGTGAGTCTCTGATTCTAAATGTATGCAGTGTCAGAAGATACAGTCTCTGGGATCTCTGAGATCTGGGCTGGCGCAATCACTGTCACGAATTGTGCTTATGACACTCTGGAACTTAGTGTAATTGGAATTTGGGCCATCTTCCTGAGTTCCTCATGCTGAGGCTTGATCCTCTGGTAGGGGCTATTGGAAGGAATGCAACCTTTAAGAGGATTTACATTACTGTAAATCTGCCTTTGAAGGGGATTGTGGGATTTTTATTGTTGATCTTGCTCTTTCCATTTCTGAAGTTAAATAGGCTGTCTTTAATGCCACAGGTTCCTGCTATGCTGATGTGCTACCTCATCAAAGCTGGCTATAGTTAGGGAGTGAAACCTCCAAAACTGTCAAATTAAAACTCTCCTCTTTTAAAGTTCATTTATCTGAGGTATTTTGTCATAATAACATGAAGTTTATTAACATAGAGCCAAAATCTGATAAAATGGAAAGAGCAGCTATGTTTATAAAAATTTGACAGGGCAAGGAAGGATGCATGGTTTCTTGAGTGGAGAATTAAGGTTTTCTTCTGATACTGGGAATCAATCCATGCTACCATAGCCTCATATTTCCATATGTCTATCCCATAACTTAGATTCATAACAATTTTTTTAAAGTTTGAAACAGTAAAGGAAGGTTAATTAACATTGCTCTAAATGGGCTGTGCAGGAAATTTGTAATGTTGTCCTAAGGAGCATATGCATTGAAAATATTTAAAAAGCTCATCAGACACAAGGGGTAATAAAGTTTTAAATTTGTTCTCTCTTGATTATAAAAAAGTATGCTCTTGAATAACAAAAAGATACCTTTGCTTTGGTCTCTTCTATTGTGTTGTTCAAGTGATTTTTTTTCAATAATTTCTACTGACAATTTCTGACACATTTATGACTTAATAATTGAGTTTTATGTATAAATTATTTATCTGTACAGATAGGCAATGGTAATATTTGTTGCTATTTTCAAAATGGCACAGAAAGATGACATCATATACAGATTCACACAGTAGTAGTATATTTTAATGAGATCATTATAGTAATTTAAACTGGTGTAAGACCTGAGAAGGAATCTCCACATTCAGAACACCTTAATATAATCCTCTTACACTGATATTTCAAGTTGCTTTGTATATCAGGTATATTCTGCTGCGACCTTCCCCTACTCAGCTCATGGTGAGCATGGAATAGAGCTAGCACGTTTTCTGTTGTAGAGAAGTGTCAGGGGTGTATACTTGAGATGTTTGTTCTTTTTTGCCAACTCTGCTAAGTGTGTCAACCAAGCTTATTTCACTGGAATTTTAGGTTTGTGGAAACTGTGGTTTGAGTTAAAGGTAATATTCTCTGTTAAAGCAAACCCAAACAAAAGTCCAGGTAGACAACTGTGTCAGTAGTTTTCTCAGGTGCTTTGGCAGTTTGGATGTGGAGACAGTACAGTTGTGAAACCCCAGTGCAGACAGCATGTTCAATGCAAATATTCATCATCTGCAGCATGATTAACTGTAGCTATGATTTAATTTCTCTTCCCTTTTATGCTGTTAAACAGAAATCCCAAACTACCCTATAATAAGAAAAAAATGCCTGTCATAGATGTTTATGTGTTACCAGGGTTTTGCTGTCAAACATGAGTGAATACTCAAAACACCCTCCTGGTAAGATTATGGTAATTGCAGAAAAGTAAAATAAAATTAAATCCACCTGAGTTTGCATGTTAGTAATGAGTGGATGGAGGAAGTTTTGCATGTAAATGATTTTCAGGAAACTGGCTAAATAATTTAACATAATACCCAAATTCTTAAGAGTATGCTTTCAATTTGCTGGATGCTAATGAGACACAGAGAAGAGTTGCTTAAATACTTTTATTTTTTATTACGTTAAAGAATGTCTAAGAAGCAATCACTGTTCAGTCCTTCTTAAGCCAAAAAAGGACAAGTAAACTTTCTTAATAAATCTAAATGATGCATCATGACATGTTAGCAATTGACAAAATCACAATGTTCATTATTTACCAAATGATGACCTAATCATTATATATTAATTTATTTAACATTTCTAGCAATAATATGAAATTAAAATTGCCATTATCTTTATTTAATAAATGAGAAACCAGGGGCAGTGAAGGCTAAAGTGACATTTTGTCACTTTACAATTTATGATGTTTATCTCTCATTGTCAAGTTAACACAACCTAGAATCATGTGGGAAGAGTCTCAGTGAAGAATTGTCTATATTGTGTTTGCTTGTGGGCATGTAAGTGGGAGGTTGTGTTAATTAACTTAATTGATGTAGCAAAACCTAGCATACTCTGGGATGCACTATTCCCTAGAGAGGGGTCCTGAACTGTGTAGGAGTAGGGAAATTCACTGGGGCACAAGCAAATAGGACAGTGAGCATGTCTGCCTTCATTTCTCCCAGCTCTTGACTGAACATGATGTGGCTATCTCTTTGAAGTTCCTGCCTTGACTTCCCTATAATCATCGACTATAACCTTGAATTGTAAGCTGAAAGGAACCCCTTTCTCTCCCAAATTGCTTTTCATCAGAGTATTTTATAACAGCAATAGAAATGAAGCTAGGACACAAGCTAGGAAGTGGATTATGCAGTATTTGAAATCACATAGCCTACCACTAAAGTCTCATGCTTACATAATGTATTACACTGCCACTAAAGTAAGAGTAACAGGACCACAAATCTACCTTTCCTGCTGTAATTACTGCTGACTCGGTTAATCCACACAAATCTCCCAGGGAGCAGCTACTGTTACCATACATAGGTCTTATGGAAACTCTGGGACTCCAAGAATTTAAGTGACTTGTTTACATCACAGAGAAAAAACAATGACGCTGTGATTCATAATGAGAAATGTGGTTCTGGAAACTGTTATTAAGAACTCTATTTACCTGCCTAATTATTTTCAGAGTACGTAGTTAATTTATCTATGTTCTAGAGTCATAATAATTAACACTTTTATTATGTTAGCACCTTTAACAATTATAGCATTTAAGTGCTCAAAACAATGGGAAAACTTTTTATGGTGTACATTAGCCCATTTTCTTTTTTAAATCATACAGTACCACAGATTAGGTAAATCATGAAGAAAAGAGATTTATTTTGGCTCACAGGTTAGGAGATGCAAGGTTCCTGGACAACATCTGGGATGGCCTGTGTGTGTGTGTGTGTGTGCTTACTAAGCTATAGGTGTAGTACCCTAATGACCTGTTCAATTATTAATCACCTTCTGAAGACCTTGTCTCTAAACAGCATAAAGTTTCCAAGATCTTAATGGTTTACTGTGGGGATTATATTTTAGCACATAAAGCCTTGGTCAGCATTCAAACCATATCCAAACCATGATACTGTGCAAACTTAAAACTTATCACATGGGGAACAGGTAAATATGTGTATCTATTTTGCAGTGGATTTCGGGGCTCGTCCTTTGAACTAACCAGCATTACTAGAGTATTACAACAGTTTCTTCTCAGGGCTGCAGAGACAGCTCAGTGGTTGAGAGTATTGACTGCTCTTGCAGAGAACCTGGGTTCGATTCCCAGCACCCATATGGAGGCTACAAACCATCCTTAGGTCCAGTTCCAGAGGAATCCGAAGCCTTCTTCTGACCTCCGTAGCATTGCATGACAGGAGTGCACTCACATACATGCAGGCAATACACTTATACACATAAAAAATAATAAATAAAATATTAAAAATAAAAAGTTTCTTCTCTAATTTTGTACTACAGATATAGTGATACTCTAACACATATTGTCGAAGAAGGATTAAGGCATCAGTCCTCAGACACATAGGACTTAGTTTGAATCTCTCGGTAAACAGTCATATGGTCATTAACAAGCCCCCATGCCTCACTTTCTAAATTGTGAAATGGGAATAATAAAAGCTCTCATATCTGAGGGGTGTTGTGCTATGGTTAGCAAGTGGATTACTTATGTAAAATAATTGCAGTAGTAGCTTGCATACTGTAAATGCTACATAGGTCTGATAATAGTAAGTCTCTAGCCCTTCAGGCATGAGATCACCCCCAGGGTTCCTTGCATGTGCTCCAGTCTTTAGCTTGATTCATTTGTCCCATACATAGCCATGCAACTCATTCCCTCATTTCCTTCAGGTATTCATCCATGTGTTGTCTTTAGTGTAACTCTTGCCTGGTCATAGTTGTTGAACCTGTAATTCCATCTCCAGGCCCTCAATCTCTCTATTTCCTTTACCTGCTTTATTATTTTTCTTTGTAGTTTATTCGTCTTTATATCTTTATCATCCCTCCTGCTTATTTCCTGTTCATGGTTCTTCTGATCACTTTCTATCTATCCATACTTATCAATACTGATTAAAGTCTGTTTCTCCTGATTAGAATGTAAGTTTGATGAGACCAGATATTCTCTGTTTTTCTCAGAGCTGCATCATTACCACATGAAACAGACTGGCACCCATAATCCTTATATATAAACTATTCAGTACTGATGTGATCTGAAACCAGTTTCTTCACAGTGTATCTTGACTCTCTCTTCAGTCACTTCTGTTGTTCTGTTGTACATTTTTCTTGTTTCAGTAGTATTTTCTTTTCTGGAATCTTCATTTTAGTTAAATTTGATGCTTCAATTTGCAGCTTAGGTGAAATTCCAAACCGAGTCTACATTTGCTTCTTTAAATTTCAGCACTGTCTTCCTGGTTTGGGTTCAGATGAATGGAGGAGTGTAGGTATTGTCCAAAAATGAGAGACCATTCAAAGAAAACTGAGAGTAGGAGGATGAGGTCGGTAGGTAGACAACAGATAGGCTTGGCCAATAGAGCAACGGAATACTGAGTGCTGAGCCATTCAAGACTTGGGATTCACTGGGATGTGCTGTAAGATGTTTTGGAGAGAGGACAGAAAGAAAAATGAACTAAGATGTGCTTTGATGACTGTGCAGGTTCATTTTAACTGTCAACTTGGCACAACTACAATCACCTGGGAACAGAATCTTAATGAGGCAAAATCTAGATCAGGTTGGCCTGCAGGCATGTTTATGGGAGATAGTCTTGGCTGTTAGTTGGTGTAGGAAAACCCTGTCTGAAAGGGGGCCACATTATTTCATGGGCTGAGCCACAGACTGTGTAAGAGCAGAGAAAGCTAGCTGTGTCCTAAGCATAGATGCAGGGATCCATTCACTTAATTGTCTCTGCTCGTGACTGCAGGTGTGATGTGACCAGCTGCTTTGAGCTCCTGTCACTGTGACTTCTCTACTGTGATGGACTGTAACCTGAATTCGAAGCTAAATAAACTCTTTTCATCCCCTATATTGCTTTTTGTTGGTGAATTTTATCATGGCACAGAAAATAAAGTAGGACAGTAGCCTTTTATGCATAATTTGAATTTTAGTCTGTTGAATAGAATTAGCTATCTATAAAACATAGATCCCACAAAGCTTAACTTTGATGGAAAGATACAAAGAGGGGATTAAATACATATACACACATGATTGTAACAATGCTGTCTTTTGTTTTCTATCCTGTTTGCTTCTAGGTAGATTTTTACACTGTGAGTAGATAATTATATCTACCACTGAGTCATCTCTCAAGCCCAAGAGTTTGATTTTTAAAGTCTTTGAATAACTTATCAAAAAAAGGCACTTGAGTATACTGGAGAGTCATTTCTAGTTCAAGTGTATTATTGGGAAAAATTAGACAGCAATGAGAGGTCAAAGATTGAAGCCCAAGAGGCCAGTTATAAGGAGGTTGCAGTATCAAATGGATGATAAACTAAATTTGGGACATGTGGGTAAAGATGGATGAAGATGTCTTAAGAGTCACTATAAAGGTAAAACAATAGGATGAGGCAACTAAAAGCAAGTGGAACCATACAGCCTTTGTATATGACTTATTTCATGTAGCATAACATCCTCAAGGTTCATTCACATTGTTAAAAATAGAAACAGTTCTCTCTTTTTTTGACAGTGGAAGACTATTTCATTGTTACATCATGTTAATAAGATGTAAAAAATAAAGGGAGAAGAAGTTAAATCTATTGAAACAAAGAACTGAATGGGTATATCTATGGGAGTTGGTGGTGGGAGAAATGGAGAAATTTGGGGTAAACGTACAAACTTTCATTTATAAATTAACTTCTGGGGCTCTACCATGACATGATGACAACAGTTCATTGGTGTATTGCACACCTGGCATTTGTTATGAAAATGGTTATTAAGTTTTCTCAGGAAAAATTAAAAATTAAAACTAGGAGGTAATGGATATGCTAACTAACCTGACTGATTGAATCATTTCACTGTGTGTATGTGTATCAAATCATCACAGTGTACACTTAAATAGCCACAACTTTATTTCTCAACAATGCTTCAATAAAGCTAAAAATTAGTACACAGGAAATTAGGAACAAGCAGGAGTCAATATGAATCCCCAGGGATTGTATAATCAGCAGGATGATGTTGAGTATAATGGCTGCAGGGAGATGAATCAAGTATTTGGGATGAATAGTGAATTCAGCTTTGGACAACTTTACTTTCAGAACATTCCTGAAACATGTGCTTGTCAAAGCCTAATAATAATAATTAAGTGACTATAACATATATTGAGCACTTTTTGCTAGGCCCTGGGCTTCGTGCATTTTTATCTACTTAGTGATAGTGGGACTTATGTAAGATAAATCGTTTGGTCTCTGAATGGTGGCTGGGAGTTGTGCATCGATATCCTGACCTCCAAGCTTGTCTGTTCATACTTAGCTACTGCAACATATAGCTTCTGGAGCTTAGAGGAATGTCTGGATAGAGATGGGGATTTGAGAGCTATTCATTTTTAAGTGATCCCTGCAGTTGTGCAAAGAGATGAGATTTCCTGGGGAGAGATTATAGAAGGAGAATGCTGGCTGAACGCATCTATACAACTTAAGCAGAATAAAGTGATTATAGATATTTAATGTCATGCAATGTTGTAAGGCTGCTTTACATTGATTTCCTGTTGCAGGCAAATGGCTTTCTGAGTGTGGTGATGTACCTTTGTTCAATGTAGTTCATTTCTCATTTATTCTTTGGGGATGTAGCCAACTTAATAATACGTATGACTAATTCTTTCTTTAAGAAATAAAGATGAATAGGCGAACCTTTGCATTTCCCTCTGATGGCAGGTTAAAAAGGAAGGATTGGGGTTAGACAGAGTGTCTCTATTTCCTCATAAAGTTATGATTACTTCCTTATTACACTTGATATAGCTAGATTTATTCAGTATCGATCAGGATGGGAGCAGAAAAGTAAAACTATGAGAAATTATAGCACAAAAGAAAGAAAACACCCAGGTTTTTTATGTTACTTTACAGGATAATCTGGAATTATTATCTTCAGTTTAAAATAGTGACAGAGAAAAGATTATTGTTCCCTTGTGTCTCTCAGGCTATTTCTCTCTTTTTTTATTAAAATTTGTTTCCCGATCATAATAAAAATGACAGCAAAATTTAAAGGATCCAGAAGTCTCCCATACATTGTCACTTTCTCTGCCTCTCAATTTAGTTTCACTGGTAAATAAAATATGCTATTTGGCATTATTAGTATGGAAGGTCAGGAATATTTTTGGTCTTTCTGAATGAAGAAACTATCATTAAATGTGAACACATCTGGAATCTGAGACTGTCATGAAGATATTTCAGGCTTCACTTCATGGCAAAGACAGAACCTCAGGAGCTTTCGACCCAGTGCAGGCTTCACTTCCAGCAGACACTGATTTAAATAGGTTGGGACAGAGCTTGGGCATAAGGCAGTTTTTGACTTAAAGACAACAGAAATTATTTTTGTCTCACAGCTCTGAATATCTGAAGTAAAATTTCCAGATATTGACAAGACTGTACTGCCCTGAATGGTTTAGGTAAGATCCTGATCTTCCAGCTTCTCTTAGCTTTATGCACTCATCAGTTTGGAGCTGAAAAACTTATTCTGTTGATTCACCCTCTCCTTTCTCTTTAAGGACATGTGTCTTTGAATTTAAGATCCACCTAGGTTATCCAGGGAGGACTTCTCAAGATCTTAACACCTGCAAGATTGCTTTTTATAATCAGTGCATGTTCACTGGTGCTGTCAAGTGAATTGTGCTCACCACTTCAGTTTTGTATGTTACAGTCCTCTTTTCCAGTGTGATGCTATTTGGGAGTTAATTAGTTATAGATGAGACCATGAAGATTGGGACATCCATGAGAGGATTATGACTCATATGAGAAGTTATTAGAGCTGTTCTGTTTGTTCCCTACCCCTTTTTTCTCCTATGCAAAGACATATTTTTTAAAATAATTTTAATGGTATTTGTATTAGCAACTTTCCTTGTTGCTGCACAGATATCTGACATAAGCAACTTATAAGGAAGGGTTTATTTTGGATCACAATTTGAGGGTGTACCATCAAGATGGGAAAGTCATGGCAGGAGGAGCTTGAGACAGCTGGTCACATTGCATCTGCAGTCAGGAAGTAGAGAGAGATGAATGCTGTCATCAGCTCCTTTTCTCCTTCCTATTCAGCCTGGGTCCCTCACATGGAACTGCCCATATTTAGGATGAGTCCCCACCGTAATTAACCCAATCTAGAAAATCCCTTACAGATGCATCCAGATGTTTGTTTCCATTGTGATTCCAGATGCCATGAAATCAAGACTGACTATCACTATCTCTGAGTGATTGAGACAGGTCTCAGGTTAGTGTACTCTGTGTGAGACCACTATTCAGCATATTGTAGTTGGTATAGTTCAAAGTTCTTCTGTTACATTTTCACATTTTCAGACCAGCATTAAATAAAAGAAATCCAGTGTCAACAAACTCCTTCTGTGCTTCTCACTACTAGCTCAAATTCTTGGATATGGGTATTTTAAAATCCCCCTATAATTAGAATATAGAACAGAGTTACCATGCATGATTGGATGATTAAATTAGATTCTCATAAATCAGTTATTTTACTCAGTATCAAACTTTGCTAAATAATTTCAATGGCAGAGATCATTAAAAGCTTAAGTCAGTTAAGAGGCATTAAAGGTGGCTTCTAAGTTTCTGTTATTCTTCATTGGATAAAACTTTTACCCAGAATTATAGATGGAATTTCCATGAGATTTTCAGATATTACCTCCCTCATCATGAAAGCATCAAAATTATTAACTATGCTTCATGTTATCCTCCTCAGAGTGGCACTGCTTGTATAACATTATCAGGCACTATAGGTCTTTGTTTCTTTTTACTGTTATCCAGGGATAGCTCACTAAATTCCCTTAAGAGTTAAAGCCTTTTGATCCTAATTATTAATAATTTATTTATATGGACTCCACTTGTCATGAGGACTAAACAATGCCACTGTGTTGTCCTTCTTTCCCTTATTTTCCCCTCAGGGAAGACTTAGATGTTCTAAGACTATGCTTCTAGCATCGAAAGTTAAGATCCTTTGATGTAGGGAGAATTGAGAGCAAGTTGGAGAACACTAGGTGTTTGCAAAACAGAGGCACCGAAGTGGTAATATGAGAAATCATGCTTGTATCACTCTGGTTCATCGCTGTCATTTATAAAACAGACACTCATTCAGCATCTAGTTTGTGAAATGCACTGGAAATGCTAAGGTAAAAAGTAGAAGCATAGTCCTTAATTGGTAGAGAGACAAACACCAAGTAAGGAAACATAAGAAAACCGTGATAAAAGCTCTGGAGGAATGGATCTAGCCGTGGAAGTGGCTTTTACTGGAGGAACTAGGTAGTATACTCAGCGGCTGCCTCTTCAGGGAGGTAAGACCCGAACTGAGAGCTGGGTAATGAGAGTGATAAGCAAGCCTGTTGCGTGAGAGCAGTGTCATGCAGACACAGAAGGGAAAGGGATTGATTGCTATTTGAACAAGACAGTGAAGAATGCCAACAGAGCAGGATGAATTATGGGAAGAATGGGTGATAGGTGGCTACAGAGATGAGCTACAGCTAGACTGTATGGGAACTTGTCAGCCATTGTTCTAGATTCAATCTTCGGTCTCATGAGAATGGACAGCTCTGAGTGGGCTGCTGACTACAAGAAAACCAATCACTTCATGGGATGTCTAAAGTTTTTTCTGCACACTGTAAGACTGCATGTCAATTCGGAAAAGTGGGTGCATTTCCGAGATAGACACGCTTGGATTATAACATTGGGGTTATAATTATCTGTAGGAGACTGAAAATAAGGAGATATTTTGAACCATCTCTGATAGCTCAGAATAATATTAAAACTGACTACACACAGATGTGAAATGCATCTAGGGTTTAAAAAATACTTATTCTTTCATATATAATGCAATACCTTGGTTAAGTTCATTATAGTAAAAAGCCCAGAGAGAGAGAGAGAGAGAGAGAGAGAGAGAGACAGAGAGAGAGAGAGAGAGAAATAGAGTAGAGCAGCCAAAATAATTTAAATAAAACACAATGGAAAGTGGCTGAGAAGAGGACAATTTTGGAAAATGATCTCAGCAGGAACGCTGCCAAGGTACGTGGCAGTAGATATCGATTATATAGACCTGTCATAGATTGGTTTAACCAGTCATTCTGAAAATTGAATTGGATTTTTCTTCCTGAAATGATGTTTTTGAAGCTGTGCCAAATGCAATTGCTCTCCCCACCCATTTTGATTTCAGACTTAATCCTTCTTAGACATTTATAATGTTGGGCACAGGAAATTCTTTCTCTATGCCCAGAGCAAACTGATTACATTTCATCATTTTACATGACAATTTCCCTTACTTTATAAATATTACACAATCTGAAGTAGTGAGTGCATTATATGTAATGCAGTGTGGAAATTGGTTAAGCATTGTCTATTGGGAAAAACCAAAAAAGAAAAAAAAAGGTACTACTGCAAGATGTATAAACAGCATGACTATATAATTTATCCTTCAATCCTGGAAATGTTTTGGCCTATAATGATGAGTTATATTCTTTTGTTGTTTAACAGGCTTAAACTGGAGATGTCCTGAGCAAACTGGTACCATTGATTACCCTGTAAACATGGAGATAAGCAAATACAAATCAAAATGTTGGTGACAGGTAGAGATTTGTTTAAGAATCAGAATTAAGCTTGTATGTTAGACATGTGTTTGTAATACTCAACTGCAGAATAGAGTATAAGGAAGTATAAAAGTTAATGGGAAATCTTATAGCAAAACACTCTACAGTAAAAATAATGCCCAGCATGTTAACGATAGCTAGGAAGTTGGTCAGGTGTAGGCTTTAACCCTATTAAGAAGTTCCATATATGTAAATGAAAATGTCGGAAACACAATTCAATCCTGTGAAGATGGGGGAAGTTTATAAATAATAGAGTAAGTAGAGCAAGGGAAGAGACACTATTCAGAACACAAGAAGATTTCATGAACATGTGCTGTTCCAGGAAGGCCTGAAGAAGAAATGGATGGTGCTGGTAGGGTGATCAGGGAAAATGAAGGGTATTTCAAATATAGGACTGATAAAACTCATGGTGTCTTTAGGTAGCAATTTTCCGAGATGTATTAATGAATAGGAATCTCATGAAATACTTTGAAAGCTATTTTGTCTCCAATTCCTGCAACATTCCTGAGATTCAAAATGTGTTCCCTGTTGATTGTTGGCCATTTCACTGATACTGCACCTGTTCTCACTGGAAACTGAATTCTGGAGAGTCAACAGAGCTCAGTCTGAAACTGAAGATCTCACAGCAATAAACCAGATCAGATTATAAAGTTATCTCCAACCCTATCAGCTTTAATAAATTAATTTTATTCCCATTATTGTGTGCCTGCTATTTAATCACATGTTAAAGAGATTACCCTGTCATTTGAGGTTTAAAACTGAATCAATAAGTAAAGAGGAAAAAGAACAGAAAAAGTTGCATAAGCCTCTTTCAGACTTGTACAGGGATGCCTTCACTCCTAGAGACCTAATCATCACTGGTTCTGCTGTGCCTCAAGTCCTCACAGGTCTGAGATGGCTTAGGTAGTGCATGTAGCCTCTTTCACTTTATTACCTCATAAAACTACTTCCACAAAGCACCTTTGTATGAAGTCTGTTGAAATAATATTGATGGATTGGCAAGGCCCCGACTAATAGTTTTTTGGAAGATGTTGCCAGAAGACTGGAGGAGTAAGATGGGAAGTGATGGAAAGTCCGCATGAGGTATGCTACTGATGTTGGTATGCAGCTGCTGTGAACATCAAGGACTCCATCCTGTGGTAGTCTTCTGGGAAGCATGCAGAATACCTTTCACAGAGAAGTACCATCAAGAACGGAGTGAGGGTACCGATCTTCTGTCCCTTGCCCACATTGGCTGCAGGTTGGATTACATACCAACATGCTATTCTGACTTGTATCAAGGATGTTCCAGTTCTGTGGCATTGAGAATGTTCTGAGGCAGCATCCCCAAAGAAGATGTGCAACATACAGAGGAATACTGGCGAATTAGTGTAGTTTGTTCACAACTGTCAAACACAGGTGTGATTTGGGTGTGAGTGTGTAGGGCATGTGTGTGGTGCATGCACATCTGTGTGCAAGAATATGTACTTGTGTGCTCATATGAAGGCCGGAATAGGATGTTGACTTCTTTCCCCTAGGAAGGAAGTGCTGACTTGTTTCCAGGACCTCTTACTGAAATGGAACTTGTTGTTTTGACCAGGCCTGCTGGCCAGCAAACTTTTGAGATCTATTTGCCTCTGCCCAAAATATTGGGGTTACAAGCCTGCACTGCCAAGCTTGGCTTTTTACATGGGTGCTGAGGATTAGAATCCAGGTCTTCGTGACATTTTCTTAGCTCCTGCAGGTGTGACTGCAATTGGAAATAGACTGAAAGCATCTTAAAAAATAGCAGGTATGAATTCAAAGAATAATTTTGCACAACATATCTACATTGGTCTCAGGGGAGTTTATATTTCAGAAAAAAAAGTGGGCCTTCAACTGTTTCCAAAAGGGTCTTGATGACACCCAGTTTTGTACTGGTCATCTTTTTTCATAGGCTTGAAACACTCTCAAGTTTCTCCTTCCCAATGTGCTACTATATCTCTTAACTCACGTCAATTTCATGTTATTTCTAGTACCCTCTATAGTATCTTTCTCATTAAAGCAAAAGAAAAATCATCACCATCTAAGGCCATTTAATTTTCTTTCTCTAGCTAGGGACTGGGCCATCACTTGCACAGTAAAAGATGTGCTTAGGTGCTTCTTGTAGACACAGTCATGGACTAGGAGTCACCTTAGGTTACAGAGAAGAATGGGCAATGATTGTGAGAGGTCAGCCTTATCCCCGTCTCTCTCGGTGGCATAGAAATTTGTTTCCCTTCTAATAGGAATGATGCCCCCTTCTCCCAGCCTGACAGCCCACTAGTGGCAGAAAGGCCTAGGAAAAGGATTACTTTTATATGGTTTACTTCCCCCCAGATCTTCATGAAGTTAAATAACTTCTAGCTGACACAGATAATGAGTAGCAGAGCTGGGGTTTATATTCACTTACTTCTACTTGATGCCCGAGCCTCATGCCAAATGTACAACCATTGTGCCCTAATTCTTTAAAAAATAAATGTCTTATTAGAGTAAATAAACCCATTAGCATTGCTGTCATTGTTGCAGCTAGGACTGGTTGGAAAGTTCTTAGGCAAACAGAAAATTATATTATTTAAATAAATGCTAATCATCAAATTAAATCCTTTGAGAATGAGGCAAACTTTGCTTTTTCAAATTGGTTTATCAAATGCTTTTATGTCACCTCATATTGAAGTCAGCCACATTTTGCTTTTTCATAAATTTAGGCAAATGGAATAAAGAAAAAATTCTAATAAGATTTCTAAACTACAAAGGAAAGAAATCATGTGTTGGTGCACTTAGGCCAAATATACTCAGTATCAAAAATATCATAGGAAGGAGCTTAACATTACGTGTGGAATTTTAGCATATTTTCTTTTGAATTATCTGTGATAAAATTCAGATTAACTCTTTTCTAAACTCTTTTCCGTTTGGCTTTATGCATTCAGCTTCACAATTATGTATATCCACATAAATATTCATATATTTATACTTAAAAAGGACCAATGCACTAAGTTGAAGTTGCTTCAAATATATTTTCTATTATAAATACAGATTACAGGTAAAATCACAAAATTTTTTATAAAGTTGTATATTTTATTTTTATGCTGCTACCATAGCATTTAAATTCATAAATGAGAACCAAAAATAATAAAATACCATGTAACATGAAATATATAGTAATGGGAAACTCAGATTAATAACAAAAGCCAATTGTGACATTTTTATTACCACATGATTAAGAATTTCAGAAAAGTCTCTACTCTTGTCTTATCTGAAAATGTGGATTTATTGGAGAACCTAGACAGGTATTAGTTACAAATTGAGCTTTTAATGTGAAACAGTGTTATTTGTGCCTTTAATTACATCAAAGATTTAAATGAACCCATTTATATGTTTGAATGTTTGTATAAAATTTCCCAAGTTATTAAAAATGCTTCAAACTAGAATCCCTAAAATGAAGTCATGGGACAAAAAAAAATGTTGACAAAGATTAACAGTATCCAAGCTTTGACATTCTAGAGTCACCTTTTAGTCATTCCATAGCAAAGTAATTGTGTTGATATTGAGGTGACCATGAAACAATCAGGTTTGTTCTTTTAGGAGTACAATAATATTTGCCATTCCTGTCATTATAGGGACAATAACACACTTGTTTCCTCCAAAAAGGTTAAGGGCATCCTTATATTACAAACCACTTTCAAAATTGCACAAAATGATACATGTTCTTTTGAAGTGTTTTATCAATGGCTATTGATTCAGCCCAGAAACTGGATTTAATAATGACTGCTTTGCTAACTACAAGTCATGGTTAAGTTCCAAACTAGCAATTTTCAAATAAGTAGACTGCCTGCATTGACATTGGTTCCTAAGTCTATCCTTAAATTTTCTGCTTCTCAAAATGATGCTTATTTATATTGACAAAGACAATTTGTAGTAGTTTACTATATTATCTCTTACATTCTTTCAAAAATACTTTAAAATTTGTGCTGTTATTAATTTTATGAGCATTACTTTTTTCTTAGCTATTAGACTGAATATATAGACTTGATCTTAAGGATCACAGGTTTAGTTCCCAGAACCCACATGCTTGCCAGTGCTCTTAGCAGCTGAGTCATCTCTCCGGGCCCCTGGGTCCCATATTTATTAAATTGAATGAGTTAAATACAATTTCACAAAATAAACATGGACTTTTCTGCTTGTGTAGTAAAACTGACAACCAAAAAAGAAAGTTTATAGCAGGTTTGTGTCAGACACTGTGAGGAGTCTGAGAGTTTACCCAACTTGCAAGTTCAAAGGATCACCTTGCTAAACTTTCATGGAAGCTGGCAGAAGACAGAATACATGTATGTCAGAGACAAAAGACTTTATTCCTTCTGGGATTTCACAACTTACACAAGAAAGTTAGATGTCACCTGTTTCAGCAATAGGGTTACAATAGAAGAAATTGATGCTTGAAACCTATGGAATTTCACATTGGCATTAAGTAAGCTTGACTTGTGCTCTAAACAGGCTCTATATTTTAAAAAAAAATTCCACATCCAAACATTATTGAGAAAATGGTATTCTAGCTAGCATCTCTTTTCTGACTTTCTGGGATTTTTTGTTGTTGTTTTTTCTCAGAGACAGGGTGGCCCTGCAGCTGCAGCTGGCCTAGAACTCTCTATGTAGAGCAAGCTGGCCTTGAACTCACAGAGATTCATCTACCTCTGCCTCTTGAGTGCTGGGATTAAAGGCATGCATCACCAAGCCCATGTTTTCTGACTTTCCGTAAGAAATACATAAACCTGGAACATTGGAGGATTTACCCCAGCAATGATTTCCATAAGTTTCTAAATGGAAACCAGTTGTGTTAATATTTCTGTGAACTGGAATCACTCAAGTCCGGATCAAGTTCAGAAATAAATGACAAACACCCAGTTGGATTATGTTTCCATCAGCAGATAATTTAAAAACTTAAGGAGATAGATTGTCAAAATATTTCACTATTTTTCTTTTCCTTTGCTATTCATTTATTTATTCAGTAATTAGACAGTTTTTGTATATACATACTGTTAGTATACATATAAAACTTGATGAAAAATTTTTTTTAGTTTTTTTTTCATAAGAAAGTTATTGTTTTAGTTACTTTTCTATTGCTGTGATAAAACACAATGACCAAGGGAACTTACTGAAGAGTTTATTTGGTTTTACATTTCCAGAGGAATTAGAGTCCATCATCGTGGAGAGGCATGGTGGAAGGAAGTAGCCAGAGCAGGAGCAGAAAGCTAAATGTGAGCACATCTTCAAGCAGGCACAGAAAGAAGAGAGCAACTGGAAATTCAGCAAAGTTTGGGAACTCTCAAAGGTTGCCTCCAGTGATGCACTTCCTCCAGCAAGGCCACACCTCCTAAAACCATATAAAACAGTGTCACTAGCTGGGGACAAAATGTCCAAATACTTAGAGTCAATGGGGGGCATTCAAATTCAAACCAACACTCATTATTTGTCATAGGTGGGCCTTGTGTTCTACTATCTCTGGCATGTAGAATGGTTATCTTTGACTTAAGTGTCTTAAAGCTAAAATAATCATTAAGAATTACACTGTGATTGGCATTGTAGTTAAAAATATGACTCAGTTGTAATAAGGGATTCTTAAAATATACTTTCTTTGGATAAATGTTTCTGTTAGTGTTTGACATCTTGTATAAAAATATGCTTCCAGATGCCAGGAGAATCTGTTTAATTCTTAGTTTTCTATTTATGATTAATTAATAAAGAATATTAGTCAATAAAAGTTCTAATCTTCCCTTTTGAACATTTTTTATTTTTCTTTTATTTGTATGAGTGTTTTATGTGCACATAAGTACACCTATGCGTGCAATACCTGTGGAAGTCAGAAGAAGGCAGTGGTTCCCCTGGAACTGGAGTTACAGACGGTTGTTAGCTACCATTTGGGTCCTGGAAATCGAACATGGGTCCACTGCAAGAACAGCCAGTGCTCATAACTGCAGAGCCCCCCCTTCATTTATTAATTTTTTAGAAAACGGCCAATTGTTGATTTCTCATAGTTTAGTATGCTGCTCACTATCAGCTGAATTTCCTTTTCTAAAATTAGAGCCATGAATGTCTGCATGATATTGATTCATCTGCAATACCAAAATAGTTATTTCTTTGGTTTTACCATTTTAGTTCTTTAATAATTGTAATGAAGAGCCCTAAAATTTCCTTATTTTAATATATAACATGATGCATTTTATTAAATTTGTACAGATGTGAAATTGTCATAGCAAAGTGGGTTTGGAACATTTCTATGACACTTCTCCAGGAAAATATCTTTCTGATATTTTTTAGACCTCATTCCCATCTCTTAGCCTTGGTAACCACTTATTTGCTTTATGTTTATGGGTTTTTTAAATCTCTTTATGGAAGTTTCATATAACTGAAGAGTATATGAAATATTAGCTACTTATTCTGTCTCAATGACAAATACCTGACAGAAGTACTTTAAAAAAGGAAGGATTTTCCATGGCTCAGTTTCTGAGAGTATCAGTCCATCATGGTAGGCAAGGCATGACAAGGGAAACTGGTGGTGTGGGGTTGTTTCATCTTGGCAGCATTCAGGGAGCAGGGAGCTTGGGTAAGAAGCAGACCTGGCTACAATCTGGCCTATGGCAGCCAGCAAAGCCCCTGGACACAGCACCATGGAAATGGACCAGGTGTTCAAACACATGAGGCTGGGAAGGGCATTTTATACACAAACCATACCAACGGTCTTTGTTGTATCTATAATACATATGACCTATTTATGTATTAAAATATTTGTTATCATGATTGACTAAAATATTCTTAACTGGACCAAATGACACAATTAAATTTCAAAGATTAACAATCCAGTATTTCATGACTATTCTATGTAACAAAATGTTACTTTGCTATAAGAATCACTACTATTTTATAAATTTAAAAAGTTTATTCAGTCTAAATTTCCAGTTGACATTTTTCTTTTATGACCAGAATAATGGTAATCAGAGAGATTTTTAGTACATGTTAGCAAACTGATACACTTAATCATTGTGCTGTTAGCTTTAGATAATTTGTAATTGAAATTTTCCAAGTTTTTAAACAATGATACCTGTGCACATTGCAAAGGACAGTGAATGGCCTCTGAGGCCCAAGGACATTTTGACAGAGCATCAACTGCTTCAGAGAGCATGAAAGTTAACAGCTCTTATCTCCTAATGTAGAATTGTGAATCAAAATGTTGTTAAATGTGGATCTGACCTAGCAGGGGACTCTTCCATTCTTGCCAAGCTTTCTTCTCCTGTGAAAAAATAGATAATTATTAAAATTGTATATTATATCTTTTGTAATTACTTAGCTTAAATATTTAGTTACAAGCATTTCAATGAACTGTCAATTCACATATGTTCTCTTGATCTTTTCACATCTACAATTATATGCTTGTAAGAAAGTATGTAGTATAGAAGAAAAATAAATGTTTACGATGCTTAATATGCACACTATTCTAATTTTATCATTACATAATGCAT
Organism: Nannospalax galili; assembly: GCF_000622305.1. Taxonomy (NCBI): domain Eukaryota; kingdom Metazoa; phylum Chordata; class Mammalia; order Rodentia; family Spalacidae; genus Nannospalax; species Nannospalax galili. The sequence continues at coordinate 1,277,816 of NW_008358642.1, read as the reverse complement.
GCATGCATTAAAGCACTATCATTATCCAGCCATATGTATCCATCAAAAATAAAAATTCTGAAAAGGGAAAATAAGTATAACAGAAAATATGTAAATGGTGGTGGTTTGGATGAGAATGTCCCCCTTAAGCACCAAGTATTTGGACATTTTGTCCCCAGCTGGTGGAGCTGTTTAGGGAGGTGTGGTCTTGCTGGAGGAAGTGCATCATCACTGGGGGTGGCTTTGAGAGTTCCTAAGCCTTGCCAGATTTCCAGTTACTTCTGCTTCCTGTGGCTTTTGAAGATGTGTGCACTTAGCTTTCTGCTCCTGCTCTAGCTACCTCACCATGCCTCCCTGTTAGGATAGAGTCTAATCCCTCTGGAACCTGGAACCTGTGAGGTCAAACAAATTCTTCTTCCTCTAAGTTCCCTTAGACATGGTGTTTTATCACACCAACAGAAAAGTAACACAATCTAAGATTTTGAAAAATTATTAAAATTTATATTTTGAATCTATATGGTAACATGAATCATGGATCTTATAGGCCCTTATGCTTTTGATCATAGGCTAGTTGTGTTTTAAAATGTATTTTTATGGGGCTGGAGAGATGGCTCAGTGGTTAAGAGTACTGACTGCTCTTGCAGAGGACCCAGGTTTGATTCCCAGCACCCATATGGCAGCTATAAACTGTCCTTAATTCCAGTTCCAGAGGAATCTGAAGCCCTCTTCTGACTTCCACAGCATTGCATGACATGGGAGCACTCACATACATGCAGACATACACTCATACACATAAAATAAAAATAATAATAAATGTTTTTAAAAATCTATTATAAAAATATATAATTTATTTAAAATAAAATAAATAAATGTCTTCTGCATGAAATAACTACCATTATCATGACTTCAGCACATGGTAATTAAACGTACCAGACTGGTGAAACTAACCTTATTGGATGTTTAACAGCTGTATTTCAAGGCCTATACTAATGTAATCAGAGGGATATAAAGGACAGTTTTTGTCCCTTGCCTTCCAAGGTCGACTAAGTTCCAGGTTACTATAGAACAAGGACCTGTAACTGTCCTCTTGTTCAGGGAGGCCATGGAGACCCCACAAAATGGACTTGAACCAGTGTCCAGTCTACAAAGAAAATCATCAAGTCAGAGGAAACACCCCCTCCATGCTTCCAAGTGAAACCATCCATGGTAGAGCAGGACCTTTGACTTACTTTCACATAGATGGGACTGGTAAAAGAAAGGAGCCAGGGGCTTCTCCCAAGCCCGTGTGACCCCTGAGGAACAGATCCTCAAACTTCCTTAAGTGTAAATATAAATTCATTTAGTTGGGCCAACTATATGGTCTTAAGCATCCAAAAGGAAAGTGTAACCAAACAGTAAAGTCATCAGTCTATTTCTTTAAGAGTTCAAGGGATTACACTTCCCAGACATTAGGCTTAAGTCCATATAAAAGTTATTTAGACATTTCTCATTGATGATTTCATTTGGAATCAGAAAGTGCTTCTCAGATGTAAGATTTCAAATCTTGGTCTGCAATACTGTAGTGCCCACCTGTAGCTAAGGGAGACAACCTGCTATTGTTCTAAAATAATGAATAAATTTGTATTCTCTCCCTATCTAGAAGGCTTTGAGAGTGAACTGATACAGATTCTCACCACTCCAACAGCTATCAAAATACCTGCAAGCAAATCCTGAATTCATCACTCTTGAGTCCAGCCTTGGCAGACAAAAGAAAAATGAGGAGGAACCCAATAGAGGCATGCTTTTGGAAGCTCTTGTCAAGAAATTCCAATGCACTCTCATATGAATCTTTGAAATTTGAAAAAAAAAAAAAATCAACAAAATAGAAAAATCAAAATTCAGGGGTAGTGAGGAGAGGAAGTATGAAGGAACTAGTTAGAAATTCCTGCTGTGTTGCTCCTTCTTCCTCGTTTGTGTCCTTAAAGCATTGTTACAGTTTTGCTCCTCTATGAGACTCAGGTTATAACAAAAGTACAAATCAATGCTATTTTTATCTATTCTTTTTCTTTTAAATAAAAAAGCAAGATGCCACTCAGGAGAAAAAATATTTATTATTTTTATTTTGTATGCATATGCATGCATTGCTTGCATGTGGGTAGCAGCACCCCTATCATACAATGCTTGTGGAGATCAGAAGATGGTACTGGAACCCCTGGAACTGGAGTTCTAGACAATTGTCAGCCACCATGTGGGTGCTGAGAATCGAACCCTGGTCCTCTGCAAGAGAAGCCAGTGCTCTTAACCACTGATCCATCTCTCCAACCCCATTAGTCTATTTCTTAACACTAGGGAAGTCTGTTACCTAATAAAAAATTATAATTTCAAATTAGTTTCTATATGATTCTTCTGTTCTCTTTGCTATTATTACTGTCAACGCAAAAGCACAACTCACACCTCAAAGGGGAAAAGAGATAGTTTATTCTGGTCTAAATATGAATGACCATGACCCAGGAACACAGATTCAGGTTACCCCAAATTCCATGTTCAGTATGGAAGCAGTTTCATGAAGTTTCTAATGTGACAGAACAAAGAAAAGTCATAAATCAGGACACTTCTCAAATACATTGGTGAAAACACTAAGTGGGCATACACAAGAGAAACCTCAGAAACTATCTGATGTAGGCCTCAGCTGCTATCTGATAGCATTCTTAGCACTTCAGCTGGTGGGAACTAGAGCTTTGTTAAGTTAATGATTTGCTAAAATTTTTATCTGTTAGTCACAACATGTTATGTAAGAAACAAAGCTAAGCAAGACATGGCTATTAAGGGACTAAAATGACTCAAGATAAACTGCAAATAGGCTCTGGATCTGCAGCATTCCAAATTATCCACAGTCATTGATGTGCTAATCAGTTTTCAGTCTTGCAAGAAATTTAGTTCAAGATGCAGAAATTTTCTGGAAATTTTTGTTCACACTATAGATTTCTTTGTTCACTGTTTTAATTCTTCATAAATAATACATCTTTAATTTTTCAATAGCATTATTTTTTATTGTTTGAGAATTTCATACATGTGTATACATGTACTTCTCACCTTTCACTTTCCCCTCCATAATCCATGTGCTTAAAAAAAAAATAAAAGAGAAAAATATTGTGACTAGTGCTGTCAGTAAATGCACAGGTGTTGATTCATTTGTCTGAGAATGGGCAGCCCATCAGGGACCACATCCCTAAAGAAAACTGACTGTGCCTCTTCAGCTAATGTCAATTGCTAATAATGGTTATCCAGTATTACTATACCAACATTACAATTACTTGAACAAATAGCTTAACACTAACATTTAGTTTTTAAGAGTGGATCCAAACTCAGAGGACACTCCTTCCCCTAGACATCTCTTGGAACTATCTGTCTTCTGGAACTGTGATGATGGAACTATCTTGTTTGAGCTCTGTCCCTGGAACTGTGTCCAGAGCCAGCCACAATGCGTAATTTTTATCAAAATTGTTTCTCCAGCTTTATTTGGGGAAATAGAAGCTTGGTTCAACCTTAATTTTAGTAGACCACATGGCCCTTTCATTCTTACTTATGAAATAACTCATTCGGCCAGTCTCCACTGTGTCCAATGGAGATGGGGCGCCTCCTTCCAGTGCTTTGATACATTAATTATCAAGCATAACCACATTCATCATTCATTCATTCATTCATTCATTCATTTATCTTTTTAGGCAAGCTGATGTTGCCTAAGAAAGAAGATCAGATGCCAAGGTCACAAGAATACATGATTTTTCTCTGGTTAATTAAAAGTCATTAGTCTAGACTATGTTCAATAATGAAATTCATTCCCACATGGCTAGATAATTAAATTATCCAGGTATTTCTTTATGTCCTAAGAACTTCTGTTACCTCTGCTGTCAGATACTCTGTCTTTTTCTTTAACGCCTTATTTTATGCAGTTAGTCTCAATGTGGAGGAAATGATTCTTTCTCCAGTCTACACTGGAATGTCATAAAAGAAGTGATGAAACTTGTCTAGCTGTTGTATTCCATCTATGTGTGGACAAAAGGAAACATTATTGTGAAAATGCATTATCATCCAAAATACTAAAAATCGCTAGCAGTAGCACTTAATTGAGAAATGAATGTCCAGAAGAAAATAAAAGATTCTATCATTTTTTGCTATTTAATATCAATTTCCCTTTTCTTCCTTGTATAACAATTGGTGATTGTTTTCTAATGCAATTGTTGCAATAGTCAAAGAACTGAGTTGTGGAATCAACATAAACACATCTGATAAAATCTCTTGTTTACGACCTCCCTTTACATTCCTGGGTGGCACAGCCACCAGCTTCCTGGGGTCAGCATTTTTCCTGGGTAATTTTGGCAGCACCCACAAGGCCTTGACTCCCCCAGCCTCATTTACCCTCCCAGCTCCACTATCCCATCTCTCCTTCTACCCTGGATACTGGCCCATTTCTTGTCTTGGCACCCCAGACTTCTTGGCCCAGAATCCCCACTGCTTCCTGATCCTTTGCATCCAGACCAACCTAAGTCCTTCCTATAGTCCCCAGGAGCCCTTAGAGCTTCTTCCTGCTCACATCTCCCTTTCAATCCATGAGAGATACAGCCACTAGCTTCCTGGGGCCAGCATCTTTCCTGAGGAATCCAGACCTTAGGAGAAAGCCTGAGAGAATCTGATATTCAAGCAACTTGGCCCTCTGGGGGAACTCCTGAGCAGCAAGACAAAGCATTTGGCCACTCCAATATAAAATAAAAAAAGAGAACCTGAATCATACACCAACCAGCTTTTCATGCCCAACAAGTACAAAGGCACATAAAGCTTACAAAAAGAAGCAGACCTAAACTCAAGAAAGGAAGGCTTGAGTCTCACACAAGAATCAGAAACTACAAAAGAAATCCACATGTCAAAGTCACAGAGTAAAAATAATAACATGAAAAAACAAAATAATATATCCTCACCAATTACCAACAGTCCTCTAGAGAAGTACAAGGAGAACTCCCCAGAGAATACAGAGGACATGGAACTCAAAAGAACAATTATAAACATAATAAAAGAATTCAGTGAATTTAAAGAACACAAAAACAAAGAAATCAAAGAACAGAAAGAAGAAAGGAATAAACTTCTGAATGAATTCAGAAAAGAGAAACATTGAAGAATACTCTGGCTGAAATGAATAAGGAAGTGAAACAATCAGTAAGCCAATTAGAAACAACAGGAGAAAGCCTCACCAGTAGGATGAATGAAATGGAAAACAGAATATCAAGACTAGAAGACAAAATGGATTAATTAGACCACTCAAGCAAAGATTATAAAATATTTAAGAAAACATAAGAAAGGAATATGCAGGAATTCTGTGACACTATAAAGAGACCAAACATAAATCATAAGTATACAGGAAGGAGAAGAATCTCAGGGTAATGGCATGGACCAGATCTTCAACAGAATTGTAGAAGAAAATTTCCCAAATTAAAGAAAGACATGCCCATACAAATACAAGAAGCATATAGAACACCAAATAGACAGTACCAGAAAAGAAACTCTCCACAGCACATCATAGTAAAACCACTAAACGTGCCATTTGGGAAGTGGGTATATAGATGAATAGATTGTGTGGTATGTTCTATATGATATACACACAAAAAAATCAACAAATTTAAAAAAAGACATGTTTGAGGAGGAAGCATAAAAATTTACTTCATGTTAAATAGTAGAGGTAATAAACATTACCAGTGAATTCTACCTGATGACTTTATATCAATACTCAGGTACTAAGTTTCCAAGTGTAAATGACTGTGTCTAGTACTATTCAGATACATGGAGATTAAAGACACGTATGCAAACATCTAAGTGTTAGTAGTATTAAAAATGTAGGAAACATGAGCCGGGCTTGGTGGCACATGCCTTTAATCCCAGCACTTGGGAGGCAGAGGCAGGCGGATCTTCTTGAGTTTGAGGGCAGCCCGGTCTACATAGTGAGTTCCAGGACAGCTGGGGCTACAAGGAGACCCTGTCTCAAACAGACAAAAAAAAAAAAAAAAAAAAAAAAAAAAAAAAAAAAAAAAGTAGGAAACAGTATATGTTAAAATGAAAGGGATATCTTCTTTAAAGGGTAAAAACAAAAGCTCATTCTATTTTATGTCTTACAGTGTTTATACTGAGTTTAATATTGTATAACTATAATAATTCAATTGTGAACCTAAAAATTTACATCCACTTTTGAACGAGATGTATCCTTGCTCTGGAAATTGTTACTGAATGTGTTAAAACTGTAATGAAATGCCTCTTCTAACCCTGTAGTTATTAAATTAAAGAATTATAAAAAAAAGAAGAAATAACAATGGCTAAGAAGCATCATAAAATGTGTTCAACTTCATTAGTAAATAGGGAAATGCAAATTAGAACCACTTTAAAATTTCATCTTACCCCAGTTAGACTGGCTAAGATCAAGAAAACAAATGATACCAAATGTTGGAGAGGATGTAGGGAAAGGGGAACACTCATCCACTGCTGGTGGGATTGCAAACTTGTTCAACCCCTATGAAAAGCAGTGTGGAGAACTATTAAAAAACTAAAATGAACCTACCATTTGATCCAGTTATATTGCTCCTTGGCATATACCCAAAGAACTCATCCTATTGCAGAGACACTTGTACATCCCTGTTTGTTGCTGCTCTTTTTACAATAGCCATGAGATGGAAGCAACCTAAGTGTCCCTCAACTGATGAGTGGATAATGAAAATGTGATTCATTTATATGATAGAGTTTTACTCAGCAGTAAAGAAAGATGAAATCATGAAATTTGCAGGTAAATGGATGGTACTAGAAACTGTTATACGAAGTGAAGTAACTCAGACTCAGAAAAAAAACAAACAACAACAACAAAAACGACATATGTTCTCCCTCACATGTGGATCCTAGCACCAAATCCTTATAAGTGAGTATGTATCCAGACATAACCACAGGAACCAGAAAAATGAAAAGGAACCAGGGAAGTAATGGATTAGAAAGAATTTGAAACAGAACAGTAGGAAACAGGTGTTAATAAGGGAGATGGATAAAAATGGGGTTGTTTTTTGGGGGGAGAGTTATACAAGGAACCTTGAGGATAAAGGTAAAGAAGGAGCTCAAGAGAAGTGGGACCATATGAGAAGGTTGTTAGTAAGGAAGAAATGGGAAGCCATGATTGAAGGGTTAGACAATGCAAGAGACAAATAATGCCTAGCTAGTTTAAAAACAAAAAAGACCAGAGGAAATCATATTAATCGAACCCAACCTACTGACAACAAACACATACAACTAGCTCAAGGAATATAATATATGTCTAGGCAAGGTTTATCTGAGAATGTTTGGTGTTTGCCCAAGCTTTATCTACATAGCACATGGTAACTGAAAGTACCAGACTGGTAGAACTAACATTCTTGGATGTTTAACAGCCATACTTTGAGGCCTATACTAATTTGGTCAGAGTGACATAAAGGACAGTTTTTACCTCCTAAATTGACTAACTTCCAGGGGTCTATGAGCATCTCTCAAATTGTCCTGTACCTGTGGTAAGTCACCTGTGCTCTTGATCAAGGAGGCCGAGGATACCCCAACAGATGGACTTGATCCAGTGTCCAGTCTATAAAGAGGAGGGTCAACATAGAGGAAGTATTTCCTCCATGCCTCCATGTGAAGCCAGCAATGGTCGAACAGGACCTTTAACTTATCATCACACAGATGGAACTGAAAATGAAAGAAGCCCAGGGGCTCCTCCCAAGCCCCTGTGACCCCTGAGGAACAGATCTTCCAACAACCTTAAGAGTAAAAGTCAGTTGGTTTATCTGGGCCAGTTGTAGGATCTTAAACACCCAACAGGAAAGTATAATCAAAGATTAAAGGGATCAGTATAATTCTTTAAGGGTCCATGTGCATAGCTAAAGGTTATATAATAAGAAACAATCCCAGACAAGAGATACCTTCCTTTGTCTTATTGGCCAGGGTGCCCCAAGAGACTCCCAGGAAATAACCCAGCATAGAACTGGGAAAATGAACACCAGACCTTAATTTTATCTAAGGAATATTGGCAACTGATTGCTGCTAGATGAGGAAGAGCTGATCTTCCTAAAACAAGGATCTCTACATAGGCTGACTAGATTCAACAGATGGACAAGCACTGGGGAATGGCTGGGGCCGCTGACAACACAGTGGACAGTAACAGGGATGAGAGAGTATATGGGGTCCAGTGGGCGGGGGATGCTATGGGAGGGTACTATTTGGGATGTGGGTATATAGATGAATAAGATTGTTTTGGATGTTCTGTATGCAATACATAAAAATCAACAAATAAAAAATGAGTTATATTTGAGGAAGAAGCATTAAACTTTGCTTCATGATGATTAGGAAAGGTGAAAAACATTACCAATGAAATCTACCTAATGACTTTTTATCCATGCTCAGGTGCCAATAATCTCAGAAAGTGACTAGTAATAATCAGATACATAGAGATTAGAGACACTAGTCCAAACATCTAAGTGTTAGTAGCATTAAAAATGAGTTTTTCTGTATGAAACAGTATATTTAAAAATAAAATGGATCCCTTTTTTAATGGCTAAAACCTCATTTAATTTTATAGAGTTACTGAGTTCAATATTGTTTAACTGTATTAATTCAAATGTGAACTTAAAAATTTATAGCCAATTTTGAAAGAGATGTGTCTTTGCTCTGAAAATTGTTATTGAATATGTTAATGTTGTAATGAAATGCTTCTTCTAATCATGTGATTATTAAATAAATATTTTTTTAAAATCTCTTGTTTACATTATTAAATATTTCAAGAAAATATTATTTTGATATCATCATATATTAGTTTCCTAGTGGCTTAAAAATACCTAGAGGTCCTGCTGGTGAGCTGCTTCAGTGCAGAAGGCAGCTTAGGAATTCAGAGTTCAGAGTAGAAAACTGGGTTTTCAGCAAGTAGCCAATCATGACATTTTCATCATCTCCAAATGTCTTCTTGAAATTCTTTAACTTGATATTAGAAACTGCTCAATTGTTTCATTAAGTCTAAAATTATGAACTTTTTCTTCTACTGTGGTTTAACTTGTGTAAGTTGCAGTCCTTTATTCAGAGACCAAGGGGGTATTCCTTGACAAGTCCATTTTCTGTTGCTGCTCTCTCTGAGGACTTTATATTTGTCTAGGTCTGCAAGGTTAGCATTTCAAACTTACTTCTTTCATTCAAATTATTTCTCCAGATTTTATTTCCTGATTTTTATTTTTCTATTTTCTCTTAATCCTTTCCAAAATATATAATCTATTCTTGCTAATCAACATTATATTTAGTGTTTGAATTGGGAATAGTCATTCATATTTAGACTGTTTCATTGTTCTTACATAGAACTTCAGAAATATAAACCCTTATATTAGAGATCTCAGTATGGTCTTTCAGAATTAAATCAATTCTATGGAAGAGATGCAGAGCATGCCACTCAAAAATATTCTTTATGTTAAGATAGTTTAGGCTGTAGTTCTGAAAGTGGTTATTTAAAACTGAGGCTTGTCTTATAGCAGTATGTCAACTTCATCATTTGTTATTTACTGAGTATCTTCTGAGCCAGCAGTGTGAGGGTCAGGAAATTTTACAGGTTATTTGCCAGTCAACTCTGCCTTTTTCAATTTACTTATGAGTCTTAAGTTTATAATTCAATTTTTATATCAGGAAGAAATTTCATTTCAAATAGCAAAATAACCTATGTTGACAGGTTGATCTTAAAATCTTTCTGCCTTGTCTTCCACAATGTTCCTTGAGCCTTCTGGGGGTGGGGGCACAGCAATTGTGACATAGATAAAGAGACACTTCTTTTTTTTTTTTCTTTTTGGTGTTTTTGAGACAGTAACTCCCTGTAGTCCCAGCTGGCCTGGAACTCTCTATGAAGACCAGGCTGGCCTCAAACTCACAGAGATCCACCTGCCTCTGCCTCTCAAGTGCTGGGATTAAAGGCATGCCTGGCAGGAGACACTTCTTAATAATACATTATTGTTATAAAATGAAATTTTCAGGAGACATATTAAAACTATGGTCAGTAGCAACCCAGTAAATATCCTAATGTAGGGGCTGGAGAGATGGCTCAGCACTTAAGAACAGTTGTCCTTGCAGAAGACCCAGATTCAAATCCCAGCACCCACATGGCAGCTAACAACTGTCATTAACTCCAGTTCCAGGGGATCCAATAGCCTCTTCTGACCTCTACGGGCATTGCACAACATGGGTGCACTTACCTACATGCAGGCAATACAAGCATACATGTAAAATAAAAATTAATGCAATACTCTGGATGGGACTGTTAAAGATAGGCAGAATAAAGCAGAGGCATTTTTGTTGTTGTTTTAATCTCTAGGGAAGTGGAAGTGATTATAGCTGTTTGAAAACAATAAGCTTATCTTTGAGGAGGGAGAATGGAAGAGACCATATAGTCTTCTCTCTTTTCCTTTAAGATCTAGGAAGAATTGGTTAACTTATGGAGAGTTTGTAACTCAGTGTGCACTTTTGATCTCCTGACTGCCAGCCTTTAGTTTCTGAAGCTCTCCTCCATATTCATACAACACTGCATCATGTATTATTTTGTTTTTGAGACAGAGTCTGGTGTGTAACCTTGACTGGCCTGAAATTTGCTATGTAAATCAGGCTGACCTCAATTTGTGTCTTGTGTGTGCTGGTATTAAAGGCATGTACTACCATTCCCTATTTACATCATATTTTTCAACCAAGTTATCAAAGTAATGTATTTTCTCTGTAGTTCTGAAATTCCCTCCCAGCTCTTTATTCTTTATTTTGGCTTAGGGTTGAGCTAAGAATTTTCTAGGGGAAAAGACTGGTGCTGGGAATGAAATTCAGGGCTTCATGTCTGCTAATCAAGCACTATATCATTGAGGTACACCCCTGAGTTGGAATGCAAGGCTAAAATAATTTCTCAATATAGATATGGAAGTTTCTAAAACAGATATGGAGATCAAGAAAGGCTACATATGGCAAAGGTGAAAGGAAGAAATTAGAGTAATACAAAATTCACTGGGGCTGTTTAGCCATACAATTGTCTGTAAGTGATGCTGTCTTCTTGAGGACATGAGTTTCCAGGAAATGATGCCTAAGACAGACTTTGCATGGGTCTGTAGGAAGTCAGGGTACAGACTTTGGGAGGCTAGGGAAGGTGGGCATGGAGTAAAGTCAAGAATAAAAAAAGACAAGAGAGGGCCCAGGCTGAAAGGAAGGAAGAATTTATCATCAGTAATGTCATATGTTTTAAAACTTACTGTTTTGAAGAATAATGTTTTAGGTGTTCTGGGGAAATGGAAACAATACAGTACTTTCATGACATGATAAAATTATAAAATTAAACACTAAACAAAGAATGACTACGGTAAGGTATAAGTAGGTCTTTTGGCAAATACCCTTCTTTGGTGAAACTTAACACAGAACTGTGACATTTGTCTGTACAGACTGCATGTGCCAAAAAACAGGAATATAACACTCTGAAGTTATTCCTGACCTTATATCATGCACTGAGTTATAGATCAAATCTAGAGCTGGACCAGGTTTAACATAAACTGTTTGCTAGAGGAAAGCATTTGTGTGTCACTTCTGAATTTGATTAAATTCATGTCAAGAGATTATGAGTAGTCTCTTGAATCTAAAGAGCCTTTTGCAGTTAGCAAGATTTACAACTTCTGAGAGCAACATAACAGTAGACAAGTTAGTAATGCTATTGATGGCAGTCAATGTGAGCTGGGAAAATAAACATCAATCTACTAAGTAGGATGACAGCATGAGGTGCCAGAAGTCTGTAACAATAGTCTTAACAGTAAGAAAATGCAATTTCCCCTGCTGTGTTTTATGCCTAGTTTTATATGACTACTACATTATACAAATTAATATTTAATACAGTTCAACATCATGCTTGTCAAAGAGAAGTACAGGATATAAGCATCTGCAAAATCGTACATATTTCTGTTTGACAGAGGGTAATATCATTTTTCCTGTTTTTCATTGCAGCTACTGGGAGTTCAAGCATAGTTCTCTAGCCATGAAGGAATTCCCTTCTGCAGTAAATACTGTTATGTAAATCAAAATGACACAAATGAAACTTCAGGGAAAGCAGAGTATTTTCCAAGCATGTTGGGATAAAATTTCTTGGACGATATATCTGACAGTGGCTGTGTATGGGAGGGGGAAGTTGAGTTTTGCATCATGTTTTAAAAACACTGATTTCGATCTTTGACTCTTATTCAAATTTATTTTGGAAAATATGACTTCAAAGCGTAGAGTATTATGTAATCCAGAAATATTTCGCTAGTTTTATTCTCCCTTCTCCAATAGGTTTATCTTTTAACACTGAGACAGAAAGATGGGCAGGTAGAAGCTAATGGTAACCCTTTTGACAAAGGGAATACTGCTGCAGTCTCACAGGAAGCTGAGCTATGATTTCCTGAATTCTGCTATCCTTAGGAGGTGGATGGAGAAATCACCTGTTTTTAACCCCTAAGGGAGAACTAAGGCCTCCTTTCCCTTTTGTTTTGATTTGCATTTATTGCATTGGGGATGGATTGTTTTCTCAATTGAATGGCCGTGTGTTAGATGAAATTGGGGATATCACAGGATATGACTAGTCTTAGATGAAATGATGACGTGGACACTGCTGTCTCCACTTCTGTCTACATTCATCCCTATGCTCTGCATCCTTGTTCACATTTCCAGGGCTTATAATACACTCTCATGCATGTTCTAATCAGATAAATCTTCATTTGGGAGCACATATTGATTCCTTTTATATCTCCTATTAAATTACTCATTCTCTCAATGTCCTTTCTTACACTGAATACTACTGTGCAAATTTTAAATCAATTAACTGTATAGTAAAAGGTATTTGTCATTAACAAAGTCCCTATGTTTATAGACATTAAATACAGTCACTGAGGAAGTACCATGGTCAGACAGGCCTTTCCCATTCATTCACAGTTATCATCCATGGAGATAGATGTCATACTATTACTAAAGACTTTTTCTGTATAAGACAAACAACATCCAGGTTTCTCAAGATGGAATATTTGAAGTCACTTCACATCCTCATCTGCCTGACACTTCAAATCTAAATGGCAATCCCTATCAATTTTAATGTTGTATCCTGATTCTACTGCTGGAAGTCACCTCAAGTGCCTCTCCCTTCATCTGAGCTTTACCTGTTTACTAACTCAGTGATTCTAATGTTTTCACATCTCTTGGAAATCCAAAACCTGTGTGTCCTCATTCATTAATCAGAGGGACTGAAGAGGCTATTCAGCTGTTAGTACACAGAGCCAATGATGCCAGATGCCCTTTAGTGTGTAGGACAGCCCTCTAAATAAATCGTACTCCTTCATCCTGCTTTACAGTTGAATACCCCCACAGAACAGCCATAGTAATTTCTGAGCCCCAAATATAATTTTGTTGTAAGTCAAAGTGTATTGGTGTTTGCCTGTTCATCAAATTTCATGGCTATTTCTAGGAATGTAGATGCTTTCTTAGTTGAAGTTTTCTGAATGTTTATTAGAGTTTTTCATTATTTCAGAAAATGACATTTTTTTTTTACCTCACTGGTATTACTGTTGAGTTACTAACATAACATCTCCTTTTTGAGTCAGCTGTACAAGACATTTGTGTTTGCACAGAAGATGAGGATGTAAAACAGAATAGTCATTCTGGAAAAATGTACAGGAATTTATATAAATCTCCCCTAGATAGGAGGGTTTCACCAGCTTCCCACCCTGGTTGGGGAACTGCTGACTGTCTGTGGCTGCTGGGGTAGGGAGAGTCAATTTTATTTAAGGGTGTGGCCACAAGTATATTGCCCATGTTTCAGTGGGTGGCCCTACATACATGAGCAGCACAAATTGGATTTGGTGGGCAATTTGAAAAAGAAAAAATATATATGATGCACAATTTGAAGGGATTGGGGTATATCTAGGAAGATATAATGGGAGGAGTAGAGGTAAAGATCAAAATGCATCGCATGTTTGCCTGAAATTCTCAAATAATTAACAAAAACCATTAAAAAATGCCTGTGATCCAACAATTCCACTAACAGGTATTCTTCACCATAGCCCAAACAGAGTCACCTTCAATGCCTGTCAACAGAAATCTAAAGCGTATCTGTGGTTGAATGTTACTCAGCCAGTAGAGAAGCAAATGCAGGCTGACATTTCTGGTATATGTTGGAATTGGAGGACATTATGCTAACTACAATAATCCAGGCATAGAGGCCATAAAATATTAGGTATTCAAATCCTATTTGGAAGCCAAAGAATTTGATCTTTAGAAGTAGAAGAGTGGTCACTATTAGCTAGGATGGGGAAGGAGCAGGCAGAGAGAAGTGGGATAGACCTTGGGAAATTCAGAAATTGAGCCTCAATTTCCACATCATGTCTAGTATGCTGACTTCATGGGATTACTGTACAAGTAAAATAGAATCCACATACATCCCTTATTACAGTTCATTGAATATATAAAAATGGAGGTAAAATTATCTTTCTTTTCAAATTTCTTTTTCTTACCTTCATCTTCTATCACTTATCATTTATCAGCTTAGCTATTAATCTGTTCAGTTATGCAAAGAGCTGCACAGCTGTCAATATATATGTCCCACTCTCTCTCTAATCTCTGCCCCAATTCTTTTGCAAATTCAGATGAGTTGCGTTACCCACGATACGCCATCAACTGTGCCATTTTTGAGATCTGTGTATCTTCTGTTTCCATGGAGCCTGAAAATGATTATCTCGTTAAGGCATATGTTTGATGTAGATGTGACAAAACTGATTCAACAAAATGTTCTGAGAGTATACAGTGAGTAGTATTTAATTATATGTTCCAGAGCGAACTAACACACTTTCACTTAGAAGACCTATTTTACTAGATTTTTCCCCTTTATATCTGAAGTTTTTGCACTATTTATTTTTTTAACTTTTGTTTTATATGTATGAGTGTTTGCCTGCTTGTGTGTAAGTGTATCATGTGTGTGCCATGCCTGAAGAGGCCAGAGATGGTGCCAGATCCCCTGGGACTGGAGTTACAGATGGTTATTAGCTACCATGTGGGTGCTAGGAGCCTGACCCAGGTCCTTTCAAAGGCTGATAGTGTTCTTAACCACTTTTTTAAAAAACTTATTTTGTGTGTGTGTGTGTGTGTGTGTGTGTGTGTGTGTGCATACAAATGCCACAGTATAGATGTGAAGATCAGAGGTAGTTTGGCTTGGTTGTAAATACCTTTACTTGCTTAGCCATCTGTCCATCCTGTTATAGAATTTAATTCACAAAAAATGTGTAACTTAATTGCCAGATAGGAGGAACTGATCATGCTGAAGTTGTCACTAATTCACAAAAATCACATAAGAGAGTGAAGTTGAGTTTCAGTAGGAATATTAACTGAAATCTCATCTTTATAACAAATTAAGAATATTTTCATCTATTAGAAACATTTTGAGGTTTTCAATTTTCATTTTTTTCTACAAGTCATTTATACATTTTTAAAATCTCAACCACTAAGATAAATAGCATTTTCTAACTAAACTTATTGGTTATAAGGGAGAATGTATAGAATTATTAAATAACTAATATTTAATGTTTATCTCTGGATTTTGGGAAAGTATGTACCTTTTTCTTGTATAGTAATTGAAGATTTCATATAATAAGCAAAAAAAATTTTAATATTTTTATTCTTATGAGTATGAGTGTATTGCCTGAATTAATGTAAATGCACCTATGTCATGCAATGCCTGCAGAGGTCAGAAGAGGGGATCAGATCCCCTGGAATGGAGTTACAGATGGTTGCCAGTAGCCTTGTGGGTACTGGGAATAGAACGTGTGTCCTCTGCAATAGCAGTCAATGATCTTAACTGCTGAGCCATCTCTCCAGCCCTGCAACAAATGTTTTAAACTAAAATTCCTTAGAAGAAATTTCAAAATCTGTTGCTGTGATGTTTGAAATAGAAAAATTAGGAAAACTCAATTGAGCAGGAGATTGATTTTCCAAAGGGGAGAAATGTCACAACTATATAAACCATAGTTTGCAAATTAAAAGCATATGTTTCCAATTATTAAGAAAAAATTTAATTTGGGTTAGAATTATGAATTGATTCTACTTTCTCTGTATTTCACTTGATAGAGTTTTGATCATCACAATAAATTAAACCTTATCAAAGCTTTCTGATACATCTAGTAAACTGTATAATAAACTTTGTAGAAAGATGATGATGTAGACTTTAAGTATATTTTTCTACATTATGCGATTCAGATCTTACATATTCAGTTCTCTGCTTATAGGAAGAATGCAGTGTGTAACACATATACACAGAGGACTTGGAAAAGTTTCTTACGCTTTCTGAGCCTATTTCCTTTACTTTAAAATTGATGATAATAAGAGTAAGTATGTCAAGGAGAGTAAAACTCAGTGAGAGAATTGCTCCTCACATAGAACTCCACCCTGCTTTTTAAATCAGAGTAAGAACATCCTTCCAGAAGGGGAGGCAGAGCTGAAAGTTTGGCTCTGTGTGTGTAATTTGGCCTCCACCCAAGAATCTCATGTAAGTTTCTTTTTCATATTCAAATAGAAAATCCCATTCTATAGCAACTTCTATTTGGGCTCTGTTCCAAAGCTTATGTGGGAAGAATACTTTCCTCTTCAGAAGCTAAAAAAAAAAAAAAAAAAAAAAAAAAAAAAAAGCACTCAATTATTCAGCAAGAATTTAAAAAGGGTAAAATATATAATAAAGCTATGTCACCAGGACTGGATTCCAGTGTGTGTGTGTGTGTGTGTGGAATGTGTTCTCAGTGCTGTGTCCTACTAAAGACAATTGAGTTCATTCCATGTGTGAATTGCCTAAACATCCATAGGTTTTCTTTTTGCATGAAAAAAAATAGAGCCACACTAAATTAATGTCTCTGCTGTTGGCATATCTACCGTCTCAACACAAAAGCAAGGCCTGTCTTGCTTAGAACTTCAAAATTATTTATGCCATCTTCACATACTTATAACCAGCACTGAAGTTCTCTCAACCATAAATTAGCATGCTGATATTCACTGCCAAAGTAGGAACTTGTAGCAAACACCTTTCAGTAGTTTCTATTCCTGAGACAATTCATGATATTGGTAGTGTTTGGATACATTTCCAGAGTCCTGTCTTCTGAAACTACCTAAAACATAAACCCCATGAGTTGCCAAATGGTGTATTTTCATTTGTTTCCTACTGTGTTAGAATACATTTCAGTGACAAAACAGAAAATATACTCTTTTTGTCCAAATAAGAGACTGACATTGCCTAGCTACACAGAAGTGTTGGTGTGCTTTATAGAGCTCCACTTTTCACTTCAGATCTCGGCCTCTCTCCTTAGGAATCCAATATTTTTCCTATCTGGGTGAAAGACATTTTAGTGACTTTTCTCCTTCTCAAGTTCCTGGCTTTTCTTCTGGGCTTTACAGAACTTTTGTACTATTAAGTAGGACCATCTTTTCATGAACTCATCAAATGCACATGCGTGTGTGTGTGTGTGTGTGTGTGTGTGTGTGTGTATGCAGGTATTGGTTCTTGAGTACAGATAGTCACAGAAGCTAGATGTATCAGATAACTCTGGAGCTGATATCCACATGGGTGCTGGGAACTGAACTTGAGTCCTCTGCAAGAACAGTGCATCAATGAGCCATGGTTCTAGCCTCAATTATGAAAAGGGTAACAGCAACAACAACAAAATAAGTTGTAATTTTGAAGACCTGAATGTAATTTAACTCTTCTCTTATTTACAACAAATTAGAAGTGCTGTTATATGTCAGCTAAATTCTCAATTGATCCTGATTCTTTCTGGACATTCCTCCTTACTACAAGGGCTAGGACCTGGAATTGTATTTCCTACACACTTACTGCCTTGCTGTCGGGTTTTTGGAGTGATTAGGTTTGATCAGTGAAATCTACTGAAACAAGCTTTGAAAGCTGAAATTACACAGAGATGTTCCTTCAGTAGTGGCAGTAGCGGACAACTAAACTTGGGTGAACTTGAGCTTTCTAAGCTGATCTCAGTGATCCATGGTATCTGGAAAGTTGGCAGATTGTCAGAAGGCTTTCTCACCTCTGGGTGGCAGTAGCAGGTTTCTGGTCTCATGCATCTGCAAAGCATAACTTGAAATCTAAAAGAAGCTCCTAACTTTTGTCTGCCTAACTCTTCTGATAAGTTTGTAAGCAGTGAATTCTTGGCAATGAATCTTAGTTTGGAAGTATTTACAGGAATATCTGCTTTTGCTATTGGATCCTAAAAGATATTTTCTAATTTTCATGCAAATACATATAAGAAAATGATGAAATTAGTAAATAATAAAGGAAAAAAAACCTATCATCGACTTGTTTAAAAATTATAAAATACTATGTGACCTTTTAAATCAATTTCTGACCACTGGTATATATTAGGCAGTATGATGGCTTACCTTGGTTGTCAGGTTGACACACCTAGTAAATGGGAACTTCAGTTCAAGTATTGCCTCTCTCAGATTGACTTGTGGGCATGTCTGTGGGGTGTTTTCACGATTGCTTATTGATGTAGGAGGACCCAGCTTTATGTGACCTTGCTTTCCATGGGGAGATGGGTCTGTTCTGTACAATAAAGATCTCTGGACATAAGAGAGGGATTGTACCAGTAAGCAGAGCTCCCCTTGGTTCCCACCTCTTCCCTGCTAGGTTCTTGCCCTGTTTGAGCTCCTGTCGAACTTCCCTCACTGATAGCCAGTAACCTGAAAGGTGAAATAGACCCTTTCCTCCCCAAGTTGGTTTTGATCTTGGTGTTTATCACAGCAACAGAAAGAAAACTAGGATAGACAATCAAAAAATTAACACATTACCATTCTATAATGGATTCTTTTCATGCTAGGAGTTGTAATATCTTATTGTAGTCTTCCTTTTCTCATTCATATTTTTGAACATACTACAGTGAGCCTTTTTCATTTCCTTGAAGATACATCCAGATTAAGAGGGGTCCATTCTTCTTTCCTTTTCTGAGTTGAATAAGCTTACATTATATCTTAAGACTGAATTGTTACAGTTTTCCAAAGGGTGTTCATTTTCTGTTTAGGAAATATGTAACATGAGTAGATAAAAATTATCTCCCGAATAGTAGGCTAAATGTCAGATCAAATCATTTAATTTTTACCTGGGCAATGTAGAATTAACATGCACATATACAGGTCAGGAGTCATGGGTGAACTAAACACTGAAGTTTTGATTCAATCTCTATCAACTGGATCTCCAAGATTCTTCTATCATGATCTCTGAACTATTGTCCTAGAAAGATGTTTTTGTTATTGATATTGTGGTTTCCTTATTTGTGGGGTGTTTGTATATGGGTATGAGCATGTTTATGTGTGTGTGTACAGGTTAGAGGTCAACCTTGGGTGCTATTCTTAGGAGCTATTCACTTTGTGTTTTGAGACCATGTTTCTCCAGAGCTTCCTAATTACGTTAGAGGCTGACTGGTTGGCTAGTGAGTGAGTCACAAGCATTGGCCCATCTCCATCCTCTCAGTATTGGGATTGCAACCCAGTACTTCTCCAGGCTTTTTACATGGGTTCTGAGGACAGAACTTAGGTCCTCATGTACTTTACTGACTGAGCTATCTCTTCAGCCCAGGATATTTTAAATAAACATTTCTGCTACCATCCACAGTGCCAACTCGAGTGTATTCTCTGCATAAACTAAAAGTCACTAGGAAACTTGTCTCCTGCTGTTTTGCCTTTCTAGAAATGATGATTCCATAGAATCTGCCTTCTTTTGTTCACTACATGGTGCATTCGAGACAAATTATTTTTACTTTGGCAAGGGATTACAGCTATAATCAGTGGACAGCCTAATATGGTAGAAATTTAATTTGTACTATCAGAGGAGAAATTTCTGTTAATTACTACCAATGGTAATACATTTATTTTTTCATATGAAATCTTAAGTAACAGTTCTTAATCAATACTCATCCATGTGATCATACAACATCTGTTCTTCCACCTTGTACTTCTGTTTATCTGAGGAATAACTGGGAGGAAGGCATGCCTTACCATACTCAGGAAGTTAGAATGGCTAGCCTAGGAGAAAGCAAGCACCTTTCCAATTACAGCCCACTGCATACAAGTCACAACAAGTTTCAAGGAGGTTTGTGAAAGGTAGGCTGACTCTGGTGAGTAAAAAGAAAAAATGAGTAATGTAGTTGACTAGGAATCTCTGACACATAGAATTTTAATCATGTTTTTAGAAGGATTACTTCAAACTACATATTTGAAAGAAATTTAACTATCTTCAAAATATATTTCCTGAATATTCATTAGGGATCCTATGAACTGAAAATAATATTGCTTTTTAGCTTCATCTCAAACACTGTCTGAAATATACTTCCTTGGAAACAGTATTTATGTTGGGATTTGACTGAATATGTATCTGTTAGTTCATTTAAGAATACTATGGTAAACTTCCTATATTCAAGATTTATAATAAATAGTTACTATTTCAGAAAAACTTTGTATTGTCATTAATTCAGGAAAGAGAAATAACAAATTCAATTCAGCCAAATTGTGATGATCGTACATTTTACTTTTCATATTTCATACTTTAATATACGAGACTATGACTCATTTTTATTATAACAGACAAGGAAATCTTTCTTTGAATTCCTTTTATGAATAAGAAGAAGAATAACACAGCAAATAAGAAGGACTAACAAGATACAGCTTCCCAACACTGAGTCAAAAGAGCAAGTCTCTTACTGGAATCTAAGGACAGTGATAAAAGAGTAAGGTAAGAAAACCCATCTGATATCTGCATTTCAAGAAACAGTGGCAGAGCTCTAAACTGCAACAGCTTGATTTCTGAGGCAGTCAAGTGTGTTTTGGGTAATAGACATAGGATTGTTTCCTGTGATACTCTCCTGCTCTCATCTTCTGGAATTGGAGTGTTTTTATTTCTATTCAGAAAGACGACGAGCTCGTGTCGCTTTGGATCTTTACACCTTCAGCACCTGAAGTAGTCTGAGATTTGCTGGCAGGTGAGCAGGGGTCAATGAGACTATCTTTTTCTTTCTGAAAAAAAAAAAAAAGAAGAAACTCTATTTGCCTATGTCATGAATTTTCTTTCTTTACAGTAGTTTGATAAGCATTGTGTGCATTGGGAAGCAGTTGGGAAAACTCAGAGGGGAGTGAAACTGCTGTTCAGTATCCCTCTTTTTGGTTTTTTGTTCATAGTCTATGATCTGGCAATTTGTTTCAAAGAAAATTGACATTCACTAAACTGTAATGAGAATGTATTTCTTGTGCATAAAAAAGAAGGATATTGGAACTACTTAAGACATAATAATAATTACTGTGTAGTTTATACAACTAGGTAACCAACTGATGCTATCTTCAATTAATTTGGAAAGTAGGATAAAGGTATAAGTAGAAAATACCAAAGAGGGATGGAGAAAATCAGTTTTCTTTTTCATCCCCTTTTATAGTACAGCACAGACCTTGACTGCTGAGCCTCAGACTTTCAAAAATCTAAGTTCTATATATATTGTTATGTATTATAATTTGATTTCCCATAAGGTAAACCAGAGAAACACACCTCAGTTTTTTTTGTCAGGTAGTTATGGTTGTTATGGCTTGCAGCTGCAATATCCCCAGTGTGGCTCATGTTTTGAACATTTTATCTCTCATGTGACAGTATTCAGAGGTGATTGGATCATAAGAGCTCTAACCTGGTAAATCCTCTCACGGATTAATAGTTGAATGGACTACTAGGAGGTAATGGAAACTTAGGAGGTGGGGACTGGTTGGAAGAAGCATGTCACTTGAACTGGGCCATTAGAGGCTGTGTCTAGTCTTTGGACTCTCCTTGGCTCTGTCTCTTTGCTTTCTGGCTGTCACAAGGTGAGCATCTTTGTCCCACACATGTACCCTGCCAAAATGTTCAGACTTGATTCCCATAGCACAGTTGTGGACCCAAACAACCAAAGTCTGAAACGCCTCAAATCGTATGTCAAAATAGAAGGTCTTCTCTTAAGTTGATTTTCTTAAGTATTTTATGACATCAACAGAAAACTGAATAACATAGTGGCATGCAATAAAGCAAACAACTGTACTATTTTGTCTTTACCTCCACATAGTATCAATGCTTCCTTAAAATAAAGTATAGATTGAAGATTTCCTGGGATGCCCAAGTGATTGTACAATCTTACAGTGATTAGGTAGAAGCCCCACAAATGAAAATTTCATTTCTAAAAGTAGTCAGGATTGCTACAGTAGAAAACTGGTCAGGTAGATCTTTCTATGCACAACCAAGTTATTTTCTGAATATGTCTCCTATTAGTTAAGGAACATATTATTCACAAGGAATTCTGTGAGATGCACACGATATTTTTATTTCTTCAAGTACAATAGTATCCAGTAATTGACAAATGGAAGAACGTTCTGTGTATTGCTTCCTTCAGCATTATCCACTGTGCCTTCAATTGTTCCTTTTGCTTCTGATATTTGTTGATTGTAAATTAGGGCATATTTTAAATACATACATTTCAATTATTATCATCATATATATGGGACACAGGACTCTGAAGAAATTCCAAGAAGCTTGTACATAATGTTCATTTCTGAGTTACTTTCTTTTCATCCAATGACACAAGACAAGGATATTTGCAGACTCCAATATTGATGCGTCCACCTGACTCATATTAGTCTATGAATGACATTGAGTTGAACAGAGACAGCAATTACAGAGAATTAGATTCCAGTTTTCATTTTCCTTTTCTTATGACATTTTCATTTCATAAATGATTCCCTTTGTAAAATGAAAGACTTCTTTTTGTTATGCTTAATGTGTATTGTGTTAAAAGAATTATATCAAAAGAGCAAGAGGAGGATTGCCTTCTTTCAGGCTTTGTAGTAGAGATTTTTAAGGTTCTTTGTGCTTAGAAAGGATAAGTACTTCATTTCCATGTATGGCTGGTTGAATCATTTATGCTCACCCTAACAGAATGAGAGAACCTGTTGCTGACATAGTAAAGAATATTAGGAATCATCTCTTTAAAGACAGTGAATTAACATTTGCTTACAGGTTTTATATGGGAGTTAATGTAACCCAGGGGAAAATGGAGAACTCTGGGTCTAGTAAAATATACCAAAGCAAGCAAAGAAACAAATACATATATGATTACATTCTATATGCATGCCTTAGAAGTATCTCTAGAAACTATTCCCACAATGTGTCTTGGACCTGTAGAAGTTTTGTACATTCTGATGTCACTAACAGCTGAGGGCCAAATAATTGGAGGCTCTCAAGAACTTGTTTTCCTTTTATCCTCACCTCTTTCCACATTGCAAATATGCATATGTATAAATTATTCTCTAACAGTATTTCAGCATATAGTTTAAGAATGAAATGTCAGATCAAAAAGTTCTAAAAAGAGAAGGGGTCTGGAGAGATGACTCAGCAGTTAAGAGGACTGATTGCTCTTTTGGAAGATCTGGGTTCAGTTTCCAGCACTGATACAGTGTATAACTAACAATCTTAACTCCAGTTCTAGGGGATGCAATGCCCTCTTCTGATCTCCATGGGCAATGCACACATGTGGTGCACATGCAGGCAAAACACACATACACATAAAATTAAAATAAATAAGTAAATTTCACTTTATAGACATACACAGGTGCCAAGGATCCGAGTGCAACCAATTATGACTAGTAATAATCAGATACATATTAGAGACCCATGCACCAACATCCCAGTGTTATTAGCAAAAAGAGTAAGC
>NW_008358642.1:1235989-1253967 GCF_000622305.1 Nannospalax galili | reverse complement strand
CAACAGCAAACATAAACTTTTATAGCCACTTTTGCAAGAGATGTATCTTTGCTCTGGAAATTGTTGTTGAGTATGTTAAAGCTGTAATGAAATGATTCTTCTAAAAAAATAAAATAATATTAATAAAAAAAGAATTGATTGTCAGGCACTTCCCAATAGCTCCAGTATTCCTAAATATCATTTAAGAATTATCTGTTTAAGGGCAGTGAATTAATATTTGCTTACAGCTTTTATCTGGGAGTGACTGCTGAAAACCCAGGGAACAGGTCTAACCCTAATCAGAATTAGTGCAGCTCACAGACCTCATCAAAGAAGTTTCTATGCAGTGGATGGAGGCTGATGCAGAAAGACACGGGTCAAGATGCAGAGAACAAGCAACTGAGGAGTTAAGTCACATACAGAACATCTATTTCACACTCCTCCAAGGTTTAGGGAACATCATGAAAGAGGTAACAAAAAGATTTTAGTAAGAACCAGAGGTAAGGAGGATCAGAGCAAAACTATCTTCTGGACCTAAAAAGACCACGGCACTCAGGAACCATAGCTGCCTGCACAGGGAACATTCTAGTATGGAATGAGGAAGCAGTTCATGTTCCTCTTCCCCTAACTGAGGGGGAATGGAAGTTGATGGCTTCTGGGGAAGGGAAAATCAGTTTTCTTTAGGGATGTATCTCCTGGTAGGTTAACCACATTCCAGTGGTTGGTCCCATACCCAGAACACACACATTAGAATACTTGCGTTATTAAATTATTATTAATATATGTACATATGAAAGGATACAATGTTAGAAGTATAGAGAGATGTAAATACAGGGTGGTAGGGGTGGATCTTGGAGGAGTTAAGGGAGGAACTGGGGGGTGAATATATGATCAAAATACATTGTATGAAATTCTAAAAAAATTAAAATACTTATTTAAAAAACTGAGTAGAAAAAACAAACAAAAGAATGAAATATTGTGGTGAATGCCACAAATGTCTTGGAGTTGTTAAAACCAAGAGTGAGCCCTATCTGTTCTCATGATTTCTTTCCTCTGATTTTTCTTAAAACTGGTTTTCCAACCAAGGAGTCAAACTCTTTATTTAAAATGGACATCCAGTATGAATTTGGTAAAAAATAAGGAACCTTGTCTTATCAAGGAAATATTTGCCTTTTCTGACTCCATACTAATCCACAATAGCATTCAGAACCACAAAGAGATGTTATCAGTTTAATCCCACCTGTTGGTAAACACAAGCTGTGAATAATTAGTGCTCCCTGCATTCCTCCCTGTTTCAGCAATGGTATTTCACAACATACACATTATTCTGGGCCAGGAGCAAGGAAGGATCATGAGGCAGAATAGGGAACACAAGCTAATATTAAAGCTGTTTGTTTAGCTTGTAAAAGCGGATTGCAAGAGGATCCCAAGGCCTAGGAAGTTTGGTTTCATTATTTTCCCAAGGGTTATTACAGTTAGCAGATTGAATGGATAGTAGTTTAAATTACCACAAAACTAAGATTAACTTTGGTTATAAGGATAGGTGAAATTTCAATTCGTAAAAGAAAACATTAACAGAAAAGTCATTCTCACAAACTGTCAGTGAGACATGATTAATCTTCGGACAATTGGAATTTGGATTATTGGATGATAATTTTAAAACAAATAAAAATAGAGTCCTGTAAAGCAACTTAAGAATATGATACCTTAATAATTTAAACCTAAAACTTCAATCCTAATGAAGTAGCAGAGACTCTGGGAGTATATAATTTTCTAGAAGAGAAGAAATTCTAAGAATTCCAATTTTAAGACAATTACGAAAAATATGGATTTAATATGAATAATGAAACAAATTTATATATATATGGCTCATTAACCATAAAGATACAATCAAAACTAAAGTGGCAAGATATCCCAATACTTATAATAAACAATTAGGAGTTAATTGATATTCCTTGATAATCCACAAGATATATAACAGAAAGATATATATCCAAGAGAAAAAGCTTCAAAGAGCTCTGTATTTTGCTGTAGTAGCAAAGAACCTCCATATCTGTGGTTTAACACAAGGTATCACATTTGAACTGCAGGCCCTTCTGGGCTGGATACAAGTGTTTCCTGTACTGCTTGATTTTAGGATTCAGAGGAAAGAAGCAGTTCTCTCTAGGGATGTACACTTCTTGCACAGAAAGAATAAAAACGTAAGTAGGAGCATGCCACAGAGTTTTAGAAAAGTTCTACTCTCATGAAAGATACAATATCTGCTCATGTGAAAAAGGATAAACTCAACTTAATAGCAACACAGTAAGCATGAATGTACCTTCCAGGAGGCCCCCAAAGGCATTTGTTATCAAGTGGGGCTATGCAGTTCTCATACAAAGAAAACGAGAAAATTTTTGAGACCAGTAGAATAATTGCATCACCTGATATATAGACCCTTCTTAAAAGCATCAAATAGGCTGGGCGTGGCGGCACACACCTTTAATCCCGTCACTTAGGAGGCAGAGGCAGGTGGATCTCTGTGAGGTTAAGGCCAGCCTGGTCTACATAGTTAGTTCCAGGACAGCTAGGGCTACAGGGAGACCCTGTCTCAAAAAGACCAAAAGAAAGCATCAAATAAGTATTATCCAGTTAATATCTGAATCTTCAGATTGAGTAATAAAAATACAAATTAATAACATAATAGTAATTCTGGTGAAGGTGAGGAAGATTGTTTTAACTTCTAGAAAATGATTTGATTTTTACTGCCAACAACTTTACTGAACTTGTTTATGTTAACAGTAAAGTACAAGAAATAAAATTTAAAAGTCTTTGTAATGGTGTTTATCACAATATGCTTTATAAAACACATAATGGCCATCTTTTTAACGGCCTATAGAATTCTGAGAATAATTGAAACAAATTTTAGCACACCTATGTAGTGAAATATCAAAATGTCATTATAACCTGTCTGAAAATTTTTTTTATAATATCACTGAAATTACTCAAGAATCTGAGTCCATTCTGTAAGGTAACATGTCTCAATCATTGAGTACCTTGGTAACTTTGGGTTATTTGAGTATTTGATGACTTCTGTAACCAATTCATATTTTTCTAATTAATTTACAAAGACTACACCTTGTATGACATTAAAATATTTTTGGAAATCAGGTTTAATGCAAGCTCATAAATTTTAATAGACACTGCCTACACAAGACAGAGCATTTTGTCCCTGCTGAAAGCTAAAGGAAAAATGAGTTAGAAGTAGTCATCAAAGCTGGCGGCTTTGGATAACCCCTTGCATGGCTTTGTCAAGTGAAGCGTTTTTAGACATTTTAGACACACACACTATGTACCACTCACTTGCTCTCTGTCAGAACCTTCTGTGTCCTATAATTTTAAACTCTAAAAATACTCTGCAGTGAAATATTGATTTCCTCTCTAATTTCTGCTCACTCCGCAGCTGATGTCTAGTAAGGATTCCTTCCATTCTGAGATCAGTACCTGACTTGGTCTGTACTTTGTTCTTTGGTAAAGATAGACAAGGCATCTTTGTATCTTCCCTCAGGCAGTATGTGTCTTTTTCTTGGCCTTTGTGTTATCACACACATTAAAGAAAGATATTTATTTGACTTAATATCAACTAATGAGAAAAACATCGAAGTATTTGGAGGTTTTCTAAGAAGGCAAATGTATATTAATAAAAACATAGTAACAGTATTTACTATTTGCTTATTTTTGTTCCTAAGCAAATTGCCTTGGAATAAACTATGTGATATTTAGGAATTTACAAGCTTTCATCTGAAGGTTACTCATAATGAATACAGTACAGTTATTTCTTATTTCATTTATTTGTTTTTGAGGTAATGTTTTATTATGTAGTTCAGGCTAGCCTTGAACTCAAGATCAATATTCGGTACAGAGCTATAACATTTTAGAAAAGACTAGCAAGAATAAAGAACAGGCCTAATCAAATTTTAGTGTAACATTCTGCTAAACTAATGTTCCACCAGTTTATAATTTTTTTCTTTATATATTTATTTTATTTTTGTGTGTCTGAGTGTTTTGCCTCCATGTATATAAGTGCACCATCTGTATACATTGCATGCAGAAGTCCTTGGATGTGGAGTTATAGAAGGTTGTTAACTACTAAGTGTGAGCTGGGGATTGAAACCAGGTTCTCTGAAAGAGCAACCAGTGCTCATAACCACTGAGCCATCTCTCTAATCCTCAAATTTATTTTCTTAGTAATTACCTTTTAAATAGATTCCATATCTAAGACATTGTTCTGTATATTAGATTTATGAAATTGAACAAAGCTGACAAATATTTTGCACTTATTTGCTTATATGCTACACTATTTTTTCTTTTTTTATGTTAGTGGGAATTGAACTTGATACCTCAAACAGGTGTTCTCCCACTGAGTTGCATTTTAGCCTAAGGCTTATATTATAATGAAAGGATGAAAGATAGTTCAGCATACTCAGTGAGAAAAGTAGACAATGGATAAATGATATTGGGTGACTTTCAATAAGCTAAAACCAATGCCAATGAGGCAGGAATGGTCTCTATAGGAGACACCATGGGAATCAGAAGCACAATTTAGGGATAATATGTTTCTAATGGATTAGATGTTAAAGCATTCACAAAATCAAAAAGGAAATGCTGACATTCTTTAGTGGACTCCAAATAGCATAAAGCTATGGTTTTGACTAATGAGGAAGAAGTTAATTACACTGTACCAGTTCATGCAATGAGGATGACATACACCACCACCCCATCTACAGAATGTCTGCTTAGATTAGTAAACAAAACACATGCTTCTTTGTCCTAATCGAGGTTTTGGATCTCTGCAGTTATATATTAGTAACCAGTGAGTGTAAAATCATCACATTTATCCTAGTCCTTTTCTGCTGGTGACAGTCTAAGCCCTCTTCTATCTCATGACATTTCTTTGAAGTTTGAATGTTGCTTGGCTCTAAATATATCACTATAAAATTTCTGTTTTTTTGTGTTTAACTTAAATGAAAGTATTTTATAGATGAACTGAACTTTTATTAATACATGTTAATTTAATATTTTATGGGGATGGAGAGACTGTATTATTCCAAATTCTTTGATTTCAAAGTACTTAATTCTGAAAATTCTTTACAACTGAACTTTTGCTTCATACGACAATAAAGAATTTCTTAATTCATAGTTAATCATTATATTGCTTGATTTATGTGAATAAACTGCTTTCAATTCCTTTTATATCAGTAAATCTGTTCATCTTAAGTAAAGCTGAAAGCAATAGAAGTTAGAAGTTTCGAAGGATTTTGTAATATATTTTGTTGTGATGCTGGATTTATTTTTGTAACTGTACTGTAAAGCAATACATTTGCATATTAAACGACACTGCAATTGAGTTATTTTTATATGGCCTTAAACAAAAAAATAGGGAAAATTTCAAAACAAATTTAGCAAAAAGTTATTTTTTCTGAGTCAATATGAAAAATACATTCAGTGTCCAGTGATGTCAGGCCTATTGCATTAATGGTAATAGAATAAAAAGAAAGCCCATATTCCATAATCATTGTCTTAAAGAGACAATACATACTGCATTCTTATGGAATGCAGACATAGTTCTTGTTACTTCAGCACCCAGAAAGTTGAATTCACATATTCACCAGGGGGAAAAAAAGTTCTCCTTTCTAAATATTATAATATAACCACACATTTGTTTACAAATGTGCATGTATACATTATAGAACAAGCTCTGCATATGAGAGAAAACATGCAACATTTTACTCTCTGTGACTGGGTGACCCTACTTAATATTATGCATTGTAGATTCATCCATTCTCTTATGAATTTTGTGATTTCATTTGTCTTTAGAAGTGAATAATATTTCAATTTATTTATGTACTAAATTTTAAATTATCCATTCATAAATGCAAAAGTCAGAATTAGAAAGAAACCATGAGGAGATAAGGAAAGAAGGAGCTCAAGCGGAGGAGAGTAGGACACGGGCATCATCAAGGGGGAAATGGGGAGCAGAAGGGAAACCTATACAGTGGGAAAGTGAAAAGAGAGATAAATAATAGAGGTTGGGAAAACTAAAGGGAAATCTATTACTTCATAAGCCTAATGAAAAATACACATACAACATATAATACACGCATATTATATACATATATACAAATATAATACACATGCAATATATAAGGCATATATTATATACATATATACATATACATATACACATGCAATGCATATAATAGGATGCAGAGAAAGAAATCACACTTCCAAGGCAAGGGAAACATTCATTCAAGTTATTGGTTAGAGTGTCCAAGGAACTCCCCAAATAATATAGGCTATTAACACAGCTCTTGATTGTCTTGAAGGTGAGACTCTATTCCTTGGCCAGGCATGATGGTGCAATCCTTTAATTCTGTCATTTGAGAGGCAGAGTCCAGGTTATACCTGTGAGTTTGAGGCCAGCCTGGTCTACATAGGAAAGTCCAGGCCAGCTGGGCCAATAGAAGGACCATGTCCCCCTCTCTCCTCTAAACCAAAACCAAACAAAAAGATCCTATTGCTGAAGACAGGATTTGGACACAGGACTTGGAGCAACTGAACTGGAACTGACCTGGAAGCCTCCTCCCCAAAGACCAGCATTCATAGTATCAGAAAGTGCTATGCAAGCTGCCAAGGGAGAAAAACAATCAATGATCCTATCTAGCTCTAAAGCCGATGACCAACAACAATGACCAGCCTAGCAAATGATCTCCATTGGTGCCATAGCAGCATTTTCATATTGGCGGTAATCAACAGCTGTCTAATTGGACTTAAGGCTCACTCAACAGGAGAGAATCCATGCAGGGTACTATAAACATAGCCAAGTACACATGGTTAGAGAAGTCATAAACCCTAGAGAAGAATCTACTCCTGTCACTTTCCTAGACTAATGATGCATTATTTTTAAAGTGTTATAAGAATAATTTTAACTGAGCTAGATTTTCATAGAAATAGATGTAGCTGCAAACATTTGAAACTGAATATTAAAAACCCAGGACTAATCAAAACAGCATGCTAATTTTTATGTAGACTTAATGGGAAATGTTATGAAATAAATATTAAACGTACAGAGTAAAATAAAGGATTGTCAAAAACCCATTATTTTTCTAAAGTACATATGAGATTTTAAAAAATACATTTTTGGATTAGCTCAGTAGATACAAAAACAGAAGCTGTGCAAACCTGGTTACACGCGATCTATGCTCAGAATCCATGTAAAAGTGGAAGGAGGGAAGCAACCCCATAAGTTAGCCTCTGAACTATGTGCTCACATAATGTCACATACATATACACACAATAACACACATGCACATCATACACATCCACACAACAAAAAAATATTTGTACTACTTTTTCAGAACACAAACTAAAACTTCTCACAAATTGTGCTGATATGGAATGATAGAGTTGGTTTCTTAACAAAAGAAAACCTTTTTTCACTTATGGATCCATTATACATTTCACTATAAATAATTTACCAGAGTTAAGTATATATTCTATTGAATATCTTAAAAATGTCTTTCAACAGTAACAGATTTTAATCATAATAACCTAAAAGTTACAAAATTACTATGATAATAGTAATTATTTTTGTTTTTTTTTTTTGGCTGTGTAGGAAGAGGGACTCATCTGAATTAGGAAATTCTATTTTAATTAGTATATTGCTAGAAACATTTTAATGAATCAATTTTTGAAATTTATCAAATATAAATATTGGTATATTATTTCCCTTTTTTCTATTAATGTAGTGATTAATATTGATTTATTTTCAAATAATTAATAGAATTGCCTTTTCTATGTAAACTCAACTGGATTTTCCATCATCATTAGTTTATATTCTGATGGGGTAGGTTCATAATAATTATGGATGCGATACTTACTTTTATATTCATGAAAGAGTTTGGCCTGTAATTTTCTGTTTTCAGAGAGATCATGCTGTGTTTTGGCATTGAGTTGGAGCTGAATGATAGATTGTTGGTGATTGTTGTGACTGATAGTTTTTTTTAATTTGTGTTTATGGAAGGATTATAAGGTAAAAATCTGTAAAAATTAGATAATAGTTTTATTTTGATTAATTCCTATGCTGGCTTGAAGTTGTTTTCACAAAAGTTACAAATTTCATACCATTAAAAGAGTCATTAGCATGATTTTGCTATATTTTATTGTCTAATGTAAGTGAGATCTGCAGTATGTTCTCTCCATGTCTGCTGTTGATAGCTGAATTTTCTCTCTTTTTTCATCATTTGTCTTGATAGGGGTTATATATTTTATTAATCATTTTATATTACCACCTTTTGCTGGATTTTAAACTATTTTATTTATTATTTTTATTTTATGTGTGTGAGTGTATTGCCTGCATGTCTGTAAGTGCACCCATGTCATGCAATGCTCACATAGGTTGGAAGAGGGTGTCAGAGCACCTGGAACTGGAGTTAGGAGGTTGTTACTCACCATGTGAGTGCTGGGAATCAAACCTGGTTCCTCCGCAAGAGCAACCGATTCTCTCAACCACTGAGTCATCTCTTCACTTTTGCTGGATTAAAAAAAAAATACTATGTGCTTTTTTAAATTCCATGGGATATTTATCGTAAATAATTTCTACCTTTTACTGTCTTCTGAGGGGAGCAGTATGTCACCATATAGTCCCAGCTGACCTTGATGCAGAGCATCCCAAGCTGGTCTTGTTCTCATAGTGATCTGCCTGCCTCTCTGCCTCTGTCTCTGCCTCTGCTTCTGCCACTGACTCTTGAATGTTTGGATCAAAGACATTGGGTACAATGCCCAGCACCCTTTAATATACATTGTTTTTGAGTTTTGCTATTTCTAGTTGTTCAAATGTGTTTAGATAATTGATTTCTGTCCTATAGTGTATTCACTTATTATTATCATCAATTTTGTCCTAAGTACTATCTATATTATTATTATTATTAATTTGGAGACAGAGTTTTGCTATGGAGATGAGGCTGGCCTGAAGCTTCCCATCCTCTTGCCTCAGGTTCTGAAGTACTAGCATTACAGGTACGCTCCACCACAGACAGCTTCTTTATTTGTTCTAAATATTTTAATGTAGTACATTTCCATTAGTATTAAAATTTACAGTGTTTTCTGATTTCCATTTTGATTTATTTTGAAGTTAGTTAATTTTCAAATATGAGATTTTTCAAATTATTTCATTACTTATTTTTAATTTTGCTGCTTTTTTCTAACTTATTCCATCAGACTAATTAAAGCATATAAAAATTTCATGAGTAGGTAGATATATTTACAATATAACGTAAATATTTTGCTTGAATTTTAGCTGATGTGAAAGAAATTATAGAAATGTACATATAGCATATCTTCCTACTGAATGGATTGTTTTAAGATTATGAAATATATTTCTTTAGTATATTGTTATTTTTGTATAGAAAGTCCACTGGCATTTTGATGCCCTATTGGTGAAATATAATTATAGATACTTAGGTTATATTCATTCTAGATTATTCACCTTAGGCCTGTGTGCATCACTGAGCAGAATGAACAATTCAAATCTCATAAAAAATGAGAAGGTGATGGATATATCAATAAGCTTGATTATAATCATTTGACATGTTATACATATTTTAAAATGTCACATTGTCCACCTAATTTCATATAATTATGACAAGGAAAAATAACATTCATAAAAATTAAGTTTTTGCAAAATATTTCTTTTTCCATATATTTTCTCTTCTTTAATACCTTATTTTTAAGTTTTTTATTTATTATTTTTATTTTATGTGTATAAGTATATTGCCTGAATGTATGTAAGTGTACCTGTGTTGTGAATGCCCCTGGAGGTCAGAAGAGGGAGTCAGATTCCCTGGAACTAGAGTTCCAGACAGTTGTTAGGCACAGTGTAGGTACTGGGAACCCATCCTGGGTCCTGTGCAAGAGGAGACAATATTCTTAGCCACAGTGCCATCTTTCCAGCCTCCTTTAGTTTCTTTCACATTTTGTAGTTTGTTTTTCAGTTTCATAAAAATGTACACTGTACTGAGATTCGCTTCCTTCCCACTTGTTGCCTCTGCTATCCTACCTTTCTGTCCCTTCAGACTTCTATTTCTTCCTACCTGGTCACCCAGTGGCTACATCATTAGCAAATCCTCCACAACTTTTAACAGCCATGTTTTTCCTAAAATTGTGAGATTTCATTGTGTCTTTATGTCATACTCTAATATGTACTATCAAAAAGCTAGAAAAAGACTTGGTAGTGTACATTTGGTAGCAATGAAAGGATTTGTTTTCAATCTATGCTAGAATTAACCATTGAATTCAGTAGACTGAGACTACAGAAAAGAGAGAAGCCCCATCTTCCCCCACTATTAACAATGAGCTCTTGATGTGCTGCTAACTTTATGGATAACTGTGGCGATAGAGTAAGAAGCTGGAGTTAGCAGGAGAGGTAAAAATAAGGGGGTTCACAAAACTACTGAATCAGGTTTTGGTTGTAAAGTCATGTCTGTTAAATACAGATATCCAGGAAGCTCCCTCCCTCTGTACTACATTCAGCTCAGTTTAGCTAACTTACACTTGACAACATTCATGCTCTAAATATTTCTACATAACAAATCTCAAAGGCACAGAATTCTTGAGATATTTGTCATGCAAAGAATAAAGGAAATACAAGGAAGTATATGTTTTGAAATGAAGTAAAAGAGAGTGTGAAATCAGGCAATTGCCAGACACAAAGTAGGATATCACAACACAGAGCTGTAGTCGGGGACTGGCGGGATAGGCAAATGGTAGGAAGTAAACATTTGATTTTAAAATGGTGAAAGACATTTGTCAAATTTCACAGAATTTTAGTTAAGATGTATACATCAAGAAATATCTTGTTCAACATAGTGACTATAGTTAATAGTGTATTGAACATTCATAATTTCAGACTAGATTCTTTTCTCATCACAAATGAAAAGTAATGATGTGGCCTGGCACAGTGGCTCATGCCCATAATGTCCTTCCCACTTGGGAACCCTTGGGATCGTGAAATAGAAAGGTTACTATGAGTTTTAGTTCGATCTAGGCCACATAGTATGGTTGATACCACACTGGAATGCAGTTGAGACCCTGTTTAAAATCACCAACATGGGAGCCAACTAAACAAAAAATTCCTAGGAAGGTAATGATGTAAAGTAATACATATGTTAACTACCTTAGCTTAACCATATCTAAACATACATAATAAATATATACAATATTTGTCAATTAATGATACATTTTTTTCAAAAAGAGAATGTGTAAATGGATATTTTTCCAAGTGTTTGTCACAAATCATTAGTAAGCATTTACATATTACACTTGAAAATTAGCATTTCTTAATAAGGATAAGATTAAAAAATATTTTTCAACATGCCTTATGGATGAAAACCTTTCTTCCTCGCACAAATCTTTAAGCTAGTGTCTTCTTGTAGAAACTTATTTGCATATTAATATGTAGTGATAAAATTTCTATGACCTTCCCTTCTTTACAGGTAAGGGATGGTTCAAGCACTCTGATATGAATATAAAAGAAAGGAGATATTTTAGATTTCTAAAAGCGATGAAGAAAATTTTGACTGAGCCAAATATGTTGAGGATTCAGCCTTGACAGCTGGAAAAGATAAATGAAACCAAATTTTGCTGCTTGAATCACTATTTAAGTCCCTGCTTGAATTTGAGAAGGGCCTTGAAAACATTGCCTTTTTTAGATCACTTGCCTTGACTCCAGATGCTTCTTGGTATACAGGGAAAATATGCCCCAGCCTAGGCAATTTATAGGGGGAAATATTCTTTGTATGGGCTGTGAATGTCTTGAAATATATCTGAAAATTTCTATGAGTTTAAGAAAAAATTATATAGATGACCTTACAACTCCTAGAAGTTAATAATGGCATATTTCCATTGGGAGTGTTATAAAATTGAAAGGCCTAAATAAAACTTCTTAAGAAGTGGCTTGGAAATATAAATTTAAAATTATCCAATAAAGAAAACTGAAAATGGAATAATAAGGTGCGTCGGTCAGCAACATGAGAATGATACGTTCTTTCCTGGACTAAATACAATAATGGATTGAGGTGAGGTTGTTTCTGTGTATATTCGAGTCATTTTGCTGCCTCCACAATAAGTGAAAGATTCAAATTTACATTCTACCATGGAGCAAAGTTGATAACATTTTCATTACAGTGTACTATTAATAATGTATGTTTTTGAATTTATCCATACTACATAAAAATCAATGAATAGGAAAGAAATGTGCGGGATCTGCTCTTAAGATATTTTAATCTAGTATAAGGCAGAAGGCAGATATTCAAAAAAGAGAGTGCATTCCAGGCACTAAATTTTAGACTATCGGGCATGCTAAAATAATAAGACACCAGGAAAGAACAGTATTTCCAGGTCTTTTAGTAGATGGTTGGCTAGTGGGGTCATGATGCTGGTTTTATTTGAGCTGTCTCTGACAGAATGCACGATTTAAATAGGTGCAAGCCAATGAAAAATGTGTCCAGAGAGCAGAGCTATTATTAGTAAACATGTAACTAGGAGAATACAAATAAATGCACTGGATAGGCTAAAGATGACATTTTTGTGACAGTTATGGGATAGACTATTAAGGGACGTTGTGACCCTGTTTGTAATGGGAACTATAATCTCTGCCAAGAATGTAGACTTTAATATCTAATCATAGATATTACAAGGGTTCTTTTATAATCACCAAGGGGCTTATGAGATTGAAGCTGTGATTGAACAATTCTGTAAAGGTTGCAAAGTAAGAACAAAGAAGCAGGAAGGCTCTAAAAATACTGTTCTCAGGATGCAGGCACCATGTCTCATGGTTACAGAAATGGAAGCAATGGCTTAGATTGACTTATGTTAAGACCTAATATAATTTAAAATTTGTGGGCACTAAGAGTAACACAAGGAAAAGTAATAATCCTTGAATAAAATACGTAGTTCTTTTGAGAGATAAGAAATGGACAAAATAAATAGGAATTGCTACTGTATCTGGTCTTCTAGTGAAATGAATTTTGAAAATTTATTGCTGGAAGACCAAAATCTGTTTGTAGCCATGAACACAGCATTGAAAATTAAAGGCAGTTTTATCTTGGGACTTATCAACAGTTATCTAATTGGACTTCAAACCCTTTAATGATGAAGAACTCATTTGTGGCGCTGTAAGCATAGCCAAATACACATGGCTGGATAGTTCATATATCCTAGGGAAAACCTCACATCTGTCATATCCTGAGACAAATGTGATGTCTTACTGTATGGAAAATATGGATCCTTATATTTACAGATAAGTATACCATTTAACATTCATCAAAGAAGCTTCTTTTTCCAACAAATGGAAACTATTACAGAGTTTCACAAATGGTCACATGCAGATATTAAGTGAGAGTTGTCCAGCCCTAAGTGACACATCTACAATGAAACTTCTACACCTAAATCTTGTGGACTATAGCAGAACAGGGGTGGAGTGAATACTAATGTGTCTCTCAACTCTCACCAGTGAAACTTCCTCATGTAACAGAGGACAATGAACACAAAAAGCCACAACTGGCCAAAGTGTAGAGAATATGAGACTGTAGAGTGTGTGGCCCTGGATAGGATTCCTATATTAAACTTCACCTACTCATAGCTCACTGACCACTATGGAATAAGGGGCAGAAAGATTATAAGAGCTAGACTTGGTGCATGAGCAAAAGGAATCAGTCTTCAGACCCCTGGAAACTTGCTCACATGAACTTACAGTAATGGTAATAGCATGTACAAGACCCATGCAAACTCAGACAAGAACTCAAAATAGAACTTGGAAAATGGTAAGGAGGCTTCAACATTAACCGAGGAACTATTAGCAGCTGATTATTTCTGGGTGAGAGATAAGAGATCTTCTTTAAGGGAATGTTTGACTAGACTCCAGCTGATGAGCTCATGTCAAGGGACATCTGTGTATACAAACTTCATAGATTTTAATATATATGACATAATGCATTAAATCCAGTGGGGGAGATATTGGGGGGTTGCAGATAGGGGAAGATTTTTAAATATGATTAAGTTGTATGAAATGTACAATAATTCAATAAAAAATACATTGAAATAAAAAAATAATTGAAAGACAGATAGGGGCCATGATTCTTAGGATGATGATGCAGGATGGGGAGCTATGTGTAACAAAGCCTGTTATAGGAATGCACCCTCTATCTTTATCTTATAGTGTATCCACCCAAGAACATGAAGCAAGTTCTCAGATAATTAGAAGGAAATAAAAATTGATAGGACTGTGCAACTTAAAAAAGGAAATTAGGAAGTCATATAAGATTCAAGAGAAACGTTAACAAGAACAGGGAGTGACAACCATTTTAATGTACAGTTAGGAGATATTTGATGGATTTTAACAGTGCAGAAGTTATGAGGAGTAACTTTATAATTCAGGCATTGCTGGTTATTTGGTTTGTCTCTGTTCACTCATTCACAAAATGTTTGTGGAAGCTACAGTGTGTTTGGGGTTGGGGCACATGAAAGCATGCCCGACACATCCTTCTCTTACATTTCTTACATGCTAGTCTGAAGAAATTATTCATAAGACAAAGATATTATAGAATAAAATAAAGGAGGATGTTAAGGGGGCTCAATGTGTTCATATGTTAGAAGGAGATGCTTTACCATCTCTCTTGAATAGTTCCACACACTCACAGCCATTCATGACTACAGGCTATTTTTATAATTTAAGAAAATGGCAAAACCTTGTTGGAGAATTGAGAATAACTATCTGGTCTTGCTCTTTTTGCAGAACCCATTCTTTAGTAAATTGGTATTGTGTTAATCTTTTTATATGTGAAAGTGGAGCTCTTTCTTCACAAATGTAATAACTTTGCAACCTCTGTGAGCAAAAAGGAAATAAAACTGCAGAAATACAATGACTATTTCAAAATACATTTCTATGTTTGTGAACCTTAAATAAGTCAAGAAGAAGATCACATTATTTTATTTGAAGAAATTGATTTGCTTAATGCTGGACATGGTGGTACAGATCTATAATTCAAACACTTGTTAGGTAGAGTCAAGAGGATCAGTAGTTCAAATCATGTTCTGCTATACTGCGTGTTCAGGACAAGCCTGGAGTATATGAGACCTGAATTTAAAAGAGAAAGTAATTGGTCACCTTAAACATGTTAAAGGCCATTATAAGAATATGCATGTGTATTCTACTGAAATATCTTTAAGATATTTCCCTAAATTTATAGAATGAAGCAAATCTAACCTGATTTCATTTGGAAGAATTATAGCTTTCTGCATGTACCTACAAGAAATAACTAGGAAAGTTTTGATTTAACACATTTGTGGGGTTACTGTTCAATTAAATAAGGAAAACCAGACTGTAAGCAAGGGAAAAAATCAATGCTAAGTGTTGGGAAGGCTTTCACTACATTTATTTCCCTTGTACTGCTTCTTAAAATGAAAGTATCTATAAACATTGGAAATTTCCCTCTTGCTCAAATACACAATAATTAAAATTGCCTTTTCTTTCTGTTCAGTGAGGATATATGATGATATTCTGCCTTTATTTAAAACCGTCTTTGGTATTAAATGTTGTCTTATCTCAGAAGTAATATAGTAGAATGACTTTTATTATGGATGGTAATTTATTAAAACTGTAGCCATTGGAATTGATGTCAAACTTTTATCTGCAGACACTGTTTACTTTCATATTGCTCACTATTTACCAAGGTTTGTTACACTACCAGTCACTCACTATCTCATCTGGCATTCAGCCTGTTTAGATTTTTTGAAGTGCTTTTTTTTTTTATTCTCATAAGCAGTAGAGCTAATTACAGATGCTCACTCTTCTATTTCAACCGTTGGTACTCTTGTTTTTCTCTGGGCTTTGCTTTCACTAGAGTCATAATATTTTTTTTTCATTTTGTTTCTGATCCTCTTTCATATACTGCCAGAAAACCAGCCACACTATGCCACAAAGAGTGAAAAGGCTTTTAGAACTAATTTTCATTTTCTGCATAATGCCCATGGCATGCTCTAAGTGTGTGATGTGCAATCATCATGTTTTGCTTATGCATCTGAAATGCAAAAAGGTTAAAAGCTTTGCTTTATTGGCCTTATCAACAATTTGCACTCTCCCAAAAGCTTTTAGAACAAATATATACTTGATCATTTTTTGTTCAAAGAATACTACATAGTTTAAGAACAGGACACTCATAAGAATGTTTACAGAGGGATTGATGTTTTAAAATTTTATGCTATTATTTTTTCATGCCAATATTAGTCTATTTATATTAACTATTCTTATTCAAATACGACTGAAATTTTCTAAAAATGCTCATCTGTTTCTTATCTGCAATTTGCTGGTAAAGACTTGAAAGAATGGATCTTAGAATAATATTGTACACAAAAGGAAATTCAATTATAAACAGGCTATTCATATTTTTAAACCTTATATTCTTACACTTTAGCAATGATTTCTTGAACTGGAGTAGACCCTGGATTATTACAGAGCAAACAACTCTGCCTTGTCTCAGGATGGACAAAGAGATTTGTTTTTATATACTTCTGGATAAGTTAAGATGAACCTTAATAAATATGCAGAATGAGAAGTTCAACTAGAGTTTACCAGTCTGGAGGTAGCAACATTGGGAATAATCTAGAACTACTAGATAAACTCTACTGTAGAAAACACAATTTGATATAATTTTTCTCTCTAATGATTCAGATATTTTTAGAGGCTTGTAGAAGTTAAAAAGGAAAAGTCTCACACATATATGCCTAAATATTAAATGTATGCTATTATTATTTTCATAAGATTATTTTGTGATTTCTTCGTAAACAAAAGTATAAGAAGTGAACTATAAGATTATTGTATATTCTATGTTCATATAAGACATCTTGCCGAGCCTTAGATCTTAAAAGAGCCTATGTCACATTGGCGTTGGCTTGATGAAGCATCAACAGAAAGGACAGTGATCAAGTTAACATCCCATGAAATATGAATGCAAATCACTGAATTACTATGTCAATGCTGACCTCACCACATTGCATTCTACTCATAAAAAATGAGATCTATGTGGAACAGTGTACTAGCACCACAAAAACCAGAGAGAGAAAATGAACTTCACATTCAGTACAGAATCAGAGATCAAAAGATCTGTTCCATTAAACTTTAAACCAG
Organism: Nannospalax galili; assembly: GCF_000622305.1. NCBI lineage: Eukaryota > Metazoa > Chordata > Mammalia > Rodentia > Spalacidae > Nannospalax > Nannospalax galili. The sequence goes on along the minus strand of NW_008358642.1, from coordinate 1,236,767 downwards.
AGAAATTCCTCTGCCTGTCCCAGTGCCTCATGTCAATCAATGACTCAGCTTTAGATGGATTAGGGTTAAACCTGAGTGGTCATGCAAGAGAGAATTTCAGACAACCAGTCTCCTAAGAGATTGCTATGTAAGACCCAGCATGAAAGAGAAATATGCTTAGGTTTTAGGTGTAGAGCAAACAAATCTTACTCACTTTTGAAGAAACAATAAAAGAACTCTGAGCCATATTTTCTACACTCTTCACATCCACTGATATTACTCATTAGGAATGGGACCCAAATGTTTCTTTGTCTGATATATTTCTTTGAAGGACTTGGGTTCTTCTTTATTTGCTGAGTAAAACAAAGATTCCCACTGGATATGTCGCTAAGCAAGCCGGTTAATTACTTACATTCTCAATGTGTGTCTCCAGCTCATATAGTTACAATTGGTTTATTACAGAATTCCAACTCAGGGCTGGAGAGATGGCTCAGCAGTTACGAGCACTGACTGCTCTTGCAGAGGACCTGGGTTTGATTCCCAGCACCCACATGTTGGCTAAGAACCATCTTTAACTCCAGTTCCAGGGGAATCTGAAGCCCTCTTCTGACCTCTGCGGCATTGGATGACACAGGTGCACTCACATACATGCAGGCAATACACTCATACACATAAAATAAAAATAATAAAATATTTTAGAAAAGAATTCCAATACATTGACATATAGTCATTTCTTCTCTGGTAACTTTTCTCTACTCATTCCTCATTGATTACCCTCTTTCCATATGATTCAATATAT